>NC_079167.1:67845316-67867816 GCF_947568905.1 Ostrea edulis
CAATAATTTTCAATGGGTCTAGGTGAAAATATTAAAATATTAGAATAATAAGGGGAAAATTTCCAATATACATTATTACTTGAAAAGAACATTTTATTGTCATTTTAATGATATATACCGTATAGCAGGTTTTTTCTGCGGGGTTATCATATTGGCTTATTTTAGCGGTTGGATAGCTTTCCGCCAAAATTTCACTCGCCACATATGCATCCAATTGCGACTTCAGTATTTGAAAGTGAGACAACTCTCCCCCTGTCCGCCAAAATTTATTCCGCTAAAATTATCAGCATAACTTTGAGCCAGCAAATCGCCAATTTTAGACCTGCGGAATAAACCTGCTATACGGTATATCCAAACCCACCATACTGAATATCATTTGGATCATACACTTCCTCTAACTCGTCGTCCCAGTTCTCTCCCTCTGTAACCTCTGATATAGCATTATATCCATCGTCCAGGGAGTTCACCAGCGGTTCGTTGCCTGAAAAATTTTATTTGTCTAACCATCAATACAATGTCACAATGTACACAAACCATATCCACAAAATTGCATCTCAATGTGTAGAATATTGAAAATTGGCCACCACAAATTCATATGATTGATCGTATCTTGTTTAACATCCCTCTTGAGAATTTTTCACTCATATGGAGACGTCACCAAGATCGGTGAAGGGCTTCAAATTCAGGCTATGCTCAGCGCTTATGGCTATTGAGCAGCGAGGGTTCTTTAGCGTGCCACACCTACTGTGACACGGGACATCCATTTTTAAGGTAATTTTCAAGGACCTGTGACATTCACACCTGATGCCGAGTGTTTAGCGATGGAACTGTCACTACCTGTTTTAAAGACTTAGGTCTGTTGCGACTGGGATTCGAATCCCGAACTTCCACATGTGGGGTGAACGCTCTACCTCTAGACCACAGTGGCAGACAAATTTATTTGAATCCATAGTAATTGGTACATATAATATCAGTATGTTAGCTTAACTAAAAGAGTACGTGTGAGAAAACTTTTCATATAACAAGCATTCTGAGAGTATTGCATGGCAATACATAGTCCCCTACCGGTTGCAAAAATTACTGTACCACAACAATATTCAAAGTTCATTATGTAGGTTATGGTAAAAGCGAAAATTGGGGAACCAGGATAGGAATGGTTGGAAATCAACTACTATTCGAGTAGAGACTAGACCAAGAAAAAAGACAAATTTATAATTAGGTTTAGGTCTTTAACTAAGTCAATAAACTGTGACATGTAGGTGATGTGAACTAATAATTCATGCTATTTTTCTAAGTCCAAGGGCCATAACTTAATGAAAAATCAACGGACCGAGACGAAATTCGAACTTGATCTATAACTTGTTATGGCAAAGCAATGTACCAAATATCAAATGAATATCTGCAAGCACAACCAAAACAAGGCCTTATCGGTCACCTGAATACTAGTGAAAAAGTATCACTACTTCCATGGGCTATGAAATCTAGAAAAAAATTTCCTGCTCTGAATATCTAAGCTAAATTTTAATGTTCAGCAACAGTATAAACAAGATATGTTCTTAAAACTTCCCTCAAAAGTGCATACACCGATGAAAGGCTTTAAATAATAGGTGTATTAACATTAAAACATCAAAAGATATGACTAATTTGGATTCATCCTAAAGTCATAACCGTTATGAAATTCATCATTTTTTGTACATACTTTTCTGCTATTCCTAAGTATGCATTTAGATTTTATACAGTATCAGCAAACTTACACATACATACTATATACTAAGTTTGGCCCCACCATGGGGTCAGAACCCATTACTCTGGAGAAAATCAAATTTACAATTTTGGTAAAAGACTACCTGCTCTATCCATTTAGCACTATATACCAAGTTAGGCGGATCATGTAATTTACAATTTCTGTCCCCCTTATTCCAAAGATGCTTCATACCAAATTTGAAAAGAATTGGAATGATTATAGTTATCAAGAAGAAGTTAAAAATGTCTATTGTTCACACATTTAATAACTCACCATTTTGGTCCCACCCTGATACCAAAACCCCTACCCCTGGGATCATCAAATTTACAATTTTTACAATTTTGGTAAAGGACTATCTGCTCTTTCTTGTTGTTGTTTGTTGGTTCCTTTTTATTTCCGTGCAGTATCACGGGTAGTGTCCACACTAGTGGGCCACCTTCCAGGTGGCTAGCTGTACGCATGGCAGATCTCGCCTCAGATCTCCATTCTTTCCGGTCTTGAGGGTCGGCAGTTGAGAGCTTCCATTCTCTACGATCTTTCTCCGTCAGCTCTCTCCAAGATAGCATTGGCCGACCAACTCTACGTCTCCCAGGAACTTGTATATTTAGAGCGCACTTGACTGCACTGCTGGATCTGACAACGTGGCCATACCAGCGGAGTCTCCTTTCCCTTAAGATGAGGTCGAGGTCGTCGATGCCAAGCCGCCCCAGCAATTCAGTTGAACTTACAGTGGCCATATCTTCAGGCTTGATGTTACAGATCTGTCTTATCATGGCCCTGTCATTGCGTAGTAGGCGATGAAGATTTGGCTTGGTCAGTGCCAAGGTCTCACTGGCATGGAGCATAGCGCTCCGTACACAGGTGTTATACACTCGACCACGGGTCTTATACGACAGGTATCTATTTAGTGTCAATATAGTATCAACCACACTAAAGATGTTATTTAAGTGTTTTACACATAAGCACTATATACCAAATTTGGCCACGCCCTGGGGTCAGAACCCCTACCCTGGGGATCATGAAATTTACAATTTCGGTAGAGGCCTTCCTGCTCTCCATCACCATGCATTTAATTTTTCTTACACATGTGCAGTTCTTGAGAAGATTTTTGAAAATTGGTCAATTTTGGGCAGTTTTTGCCCTGCCCCTAAGGCCCCAGGGGTGCAGGAATCTTGAAATTTACAATTTACGTTCCCCTTGTTCCAAATATGTTTCATATTAAATTTGAAAAGAATTGGAATGATAGTTATCAAGAAGACGTTAAAAATGTCCCCACCCTGATACCAAAACCCCTACCCCTGGGATCATGAAATTTACAATTATGATAAAGGACTACTTGTTCTTCCTAAATATCTATTTACTTTCAATTTAGTATCAATAGCATTAAAGAAGATGTAATTAAAGTGTTTTACACATAAACACTATATACTAAGTTTGGCCCTGCCCTGGGGTCAGAACCCCTACCCCTGGGATCATGAAATTTACAATTTTGGTAGAGGCTTTCCTGTTCTACATCACTATGCATTTAGTTTTTCTTACATGTGTGTGGTTCTTGAAAAGAAGATTTTTGAAAATTGGTCAATTTTGGGCAGTTTTTGCCCCACCCCTAGGGCCCCAGGGGTGCTGGAGTCCTGAAATTTACAATTTATGTCTCCCTTGTCCCAATGATGCTTCATACCAAATTTGAAAAGAATTGGACTGGTAGTTATTAAGAAGAAGTTGAAAATGTTGAATTGTTAACGCACGACGACAGACGAAAACCAATTGTAATGTTGATAAAAAGTCTGGAAAACTGATTATTCATGCTATTTTTCTAAGTCCAAGGGCCATAACTAAGTGAAAAATCAACGGACCGAGACGAAATTCAAAATTGATCTGTAACTTGTTATGGCAAAGCTACATACTAAATATAAAATAAATATCTGCAAGAACAGAGAAAAAAAGTGCGGAAAACTGGACTGATGGACAGACAGAAAAACAGGTGGACAGACGGACGGAGCGCAAACCTAAAGTCCCCTTTGACTTTATCGGTAGGGGACTAATAAAAGAGTACATGTGAGAAATCTTCTCATATAATACTGGTGTTTCATCAATTTTCTGGGACACCGAATACCATGGATTAGTCAATTGTATTGATATATAACTTTACAGAAAGTTTCTCTATGTTCTTCTATGTACAAAAACTGTACTCAAAAGATTTCAGGGATTTTTAAGAATAAAAACACTGAAAAATTGATATTCAACAAGTCAGAGATGACACCACAATAGTTCCTATAAGATTAACTGGCTACAGCTTTCTACAAAAATAAATCCAACATAAATATTCCCAAATTCATTCATTCAGCACAAACTAAAAACAGAATTATACCCATGACTCACCATTTCTTTTAGGTTGAAATATTGGAGGCTCAAAATCATCTACCTCACTCTCTTCCTCTTCCTCCTGATCATCCTCACTGTCATCTCCCTCTTCTTCATCTTCCAACTGGGAATAATGCTGGTTTCTGACACGCAAAAAACTGAAATTATCCATACGAACAAATTTTTGTCTTTTTCCCTTCCCTTCATGGGATTTCCAGAAAGACATTCCATGGTCCACTGCACCACGCAAAAGATTTTCGCTCAATCCCAGATCCTTGGGTGGAGGTTCAAAGTCCAAATCTTCTGTCGTAACATCCATCTATCAAACACGTAAATTAAATCCGAGAGAAAACCCAGTCACATTCAAAATATAAATACGTGTAGTAAATAACAAGTATGGATATGTGAAAAGAAAGATATGACTTCCATGAGCAATAGACGGCAACATTAGCCATTGATTAATGAGCAGGAGAAACAGGATTAAACAAGAGCACCGCAAACGATACAATACATCATGTATATGCCCGTCGGACAATGAAATTCAACCTGGAACCAAATTGTGAACTCTGAATTGATACAACACACATTCTGAATAGAAAAGCCTTAAAGTGGGTCATGGTGCACCAATCCATCTGACATGTGAACTGATGTATTTCTATGAGAGTGAGGTTGTGACAAAATGTCGGTGCAATATCTATGATGATAAAAAGTCCAGGAAACCATTTGATCTACTTTTAGCCCTAAAGTAGGTCATGGTCCACCAATTAAGTTGAAATGTGAACTGATTATGTATTTCTCTGAAATGGAGGTTGTGACTAAAATTCAGAGCAATACCTGTGAACATACCAAAAAAAATCATCTGGAAAACTGTTTGACCTACTTCTACCCCTAAAGTACTGTAGGTCATAGTGCGCCAATTCAGCTGAAATGTTACTGCACTTGTCTTCCTCCAAGAGGAAGCCTTTGACTAAATATCAGGGCAATATCTGTATCCGTAATGAAAAAAAAGCCCGGAAAACTGTCTGACCTATTTTTAGTCCAAAAGTAGGTCAAAGATGGACCAATCCAGCTGAAATGCAAACTGAACTTGTATTCCTCTGAAAATAAGCCTTTGACTAAATATCAGGGCAATATCTAGGCTTATTTCCAGAGGAATACAAGTTCAGTTTCATGTCTGTATCTGTAACGAAAAAAAGTCCAGAAAACTGTTTGACATACTTAGAGCCCTAAAGTAGGTCAAGGATGGACCAATCCAGCTGAAATGCCAACTCACTTTTACAATTCTTGAGGGAGATATTGTGATCAAATTTGAAAGTTGTACATTCATCCGTTAAAGAAACAAGAGGCCCATGGGCAACATCGCTTACCCGAGTCACTTTGGCTCATATTTAAAGATTTTTCCTATATATTTGCATGTAAAACTTTAATCCCTATTGTGGCCCCAACCTACTCCCGTGGGCCATGATTTTTACAAACTTGAATCTGTACTATGTCATGAAGCTTTCATGTAAATGTAAACTTCACTGGCCAGTGATTTTTAAGAAGAAGATTTTTTAATGATTTTCCCTATATACACTTGCATGTAAAATTTTGATCCCTTACTGTGGCCCCATCTTACCCCCGGGGATCATGATTTTTACAAACTTCAATCTGCACTATATTCAGGAAGCTTTCATGTAAATCTCAGCTTTTCTGACTCAGTGGTTCTTGAGAAGAAGATTTTTAAAGAATTTCCCTATATATTTGTATGTAAAACTTTGATCCCCTATTGTAGCCCCATCCAACCCCTGGGGGCCATGATTTTAACAAACTTGAATCTGCACTATGTCAGGAAGCTTTCATGTAAATTTCTGCTCTTCTGGCCCAGTGATCCTTGAAAAGAAAATTTTTAATTGAACCCACCTTATTTTTGTGATTATCTCCCCTTTGAAGGGGCATGGCCCTTCATTAGAACAAACTTGAAAGCCCTTGACCCAAGGATGCTTATGGCCAAGTTTAGTTATAATTGGCCCAGTGGTTTTGGAGAAGTCGAAAATGTAAAAAGTTTACCGACAGACAGACGACGGACAACTGGCGATCAGAAAAGCTCACTTGAGCTTTCAGCTCAGGTGAGCTAAAAAGCCCGGAAAACATGACCCTGGAAGGACAGTCAGCCAGCCGGACAGACATTGCTATAACAAAACACGTCCCGTCTAATGACGGGCATATAAAAAGGAGCATGAATATGTGCACAATTCTTGAGATAATGAAGAGTAAATTCATGTTTTCACTACCTTGATGATTTTGTCCTCCATCATTGATAAATCTTGTCGAGCTCGACCACGCCAGTTATTTTTCAGTTCAGGATTACGCGGAGCATAGTGTGATTGTCTGACGATTTGTGGAACATCATACCAGGGAATGTTGAAATGATTCTGGAATGTCAAACAAACTGTTGTAACTACTGTCTACAGTAGAATGTCAAACAAACTGTTCTAACTACTGTCTACAGTGAAATGTCAAACAAACTGTTCTAACTACTGTCTACAGTAGAATGTCAAACAAACTGTTCTAACTACTGTCTACAGTGGAATGTCAAACAAACTGTTCTAACTACTGTCTACAGTAGAATGTCAAACAAACTGTTGTAACTACTGTCTACAGTGTAATGTCAAACAAACTGTTCTAACTACTGTCTACAGTGTAATGTCAAACAAACTGTTCTAACTACTGTCTACAGTGAAATGTCAAACAAACTGTTCTAACTACTGTCTACAGTAGAATGTCAAACAAACTGTTCTAACTACTGTCTACTGTAGAATGTCAAACAAACTGTTGTAACTACTGTCTACAGTGTAATGTCAAACAAACTGTTCTAACTACTGTCTACTGTAGAATGTCAAACAAACTGTTCTAACTACTGTCTACAGTGGGATATCAAACAAACTGTTGTAACTACTGTCTACAGTAGAATGTCAAACAAACTGTTCTAACTACTGTCTACAGTGAAATGTCAAACAAACTGTTCTAACTACTGTCTACTGTAGAATGTCAAACAAACTGTTCTAACTACTGTCTACAGTGGGATGTCAAACAAACTGTTGTAACTACTGTCTACAGTAGAATGTCAAACAAACTGTTCTAACTACTGTCTACAGTGTAATGTCAAACAAACTGTTCTAACTACTGTCTACAGTAGAATGTCAAACAAACTGTTGTAACTACTGTCTACAGTGTAATGTCAAACAAACTGTTGTAACTACTGTCTACAGTGTAATGTCAAACAAACTGTTCTAACTACTGTCTACAGTGTAATGTCAAACAAACTGTTGTAACTACTGTCTACAGTGTAATGTCAAACAAACTGTTCTAACTACTGTCTACTGTAGAATGTCAAACAAACTGTTGTAACTACTGTCTACAGTGTAATGTCAAACAAACTGTTCTAACTACTGTCTACAGTAGAATGTCAAACAAACTGTTGTAACTACTGTCTACAGTGAAATGTCAAACAAACTGTTCTAACTACTGTCTACTGTCTTCATTTTCCTGCAGTTCAATTTTTGCTATTTTCACTGTAAGCCAAAACAATGACATTAAAACTGGAGTAAAATATAACCTAGCCAAAAGATTGATGTAAACTGGACATAAAAAAAAGTCTTGAATTCAAAATTTCATGAATTTCATTTCAAAATGGACTTTAACAAGATATAATGTAAATAAGTGAACTGAATTTAAAGTACATGTATATCTCATACATATGTATCTGACAGTCTTGGTCATATTCAAAATTGATTGAAATTTTCAACTTCCAGAACAAACCAAAAGAATAAGTCATCTGTTGATTTTTATTTAGAATTAACTACAATAGTGATATTTCCCCCAAAATGTCTTGAGTGATTCAATATTCAAACTGAATTGCTAATACAGTGTTCAACTTTTGGGGGGATGACAGAAAAATATTAACCGGTCAATGACACCAATAAATAATTTTTGCATGAAATCTATGTAAATAGATTAAAACTTCATGAAAACTTATGATGGAATTCCCTGTTTAGCTAAAAACCAATGAATGGGGGAAAAGGTTTTGTGTTATCAAAATAACAAATCACTATTAAAAAAGCCATTAGTGGTTTTACTCTCATGTTGATAAAAATCTGTTATAATCTACTTTTTCTCCATTACTAAATTTATTTTTTACCTCTGATAAGTCCAGACGCACCAATTTTTTAAAGTAATTCAAAGCGACTGGGATTTCTGTTAACTTGTTGTTGAACAGGTCTAATGACTTCAACCCCGTCAGATTGTTAAAAGACGCTGGCAGTTCCTCTAGCTATAAAATATAAATAATCACTGTGTGTGTACATATCTTAGAGTCTTTGGTGCTGAAGCAGGAGCACTAATTTATGGTTGCCCTAATACATGAAATTCTATATTCATCTAATTTATCTATCACAGGTGACAGAAGCACAAATTAATGATTACAACAAAGAATGTGTCATTTTCAGTTGTGCTGATGCTGATGTAAGTTACAGGCAGTCTGCCTTAAATTACCTAGTACAAAGATTTTTTCTATTGTTTATCATGATCAATGCTTTTACCAAAACAAAGATTGAAACAGTCACCAAAAATTCTTTAAAATAGATGTAATAGTATAGATACACATGATAATATATTACCATGTTGTTATCAAGACGAAGATCCTCTAGTGCAGAAAGGTCACCAAATGCTGAGGGTAAAATCTGAATCTTGTTTTTTGATAACTGGCAAATTTTTAAAGCCCTCATCTTACAGAATGATTCTGGAAGCTCATGTAATGCATTCTGGCCTGAAATAAAGATTACGATATAAACTGTGTAATGTGTTATTTCAAATGCGCATAGGCATAAATGAAAACTTCATTTATCATACTTAAATATAAAACTAACCACTGTCTAATCTACATGCTATAGCAATAATCATACATGTATATATATTTCATTAAATTACATATTTTGATATTTTTTCCATTATAGATTCTATAGAGAGTACAATTGCAGACATTACTGAGCTACAATAGATTCTATATAGATTATTCAGACTTTACTGAGCTATAATAGATTCTATAGAGAGTATCCAGACTTTACTGAGCTATAATAGATTCTGTAGAAAGTATCCAGGCTTTACTGAGCTATAATAGATTCTGTAGAAAGTATCCAGGCTTTACTGAGCTATAATAGATTCTATAGAGAGTATCCAGACTTTACTGAGCTATAATAGATTCTACAGAGAGTATCCAGACTTTACTGAGCTATAATAGATTCTGTAGAAAGTATCCAGGCTTTACTGAGCTATAATAGATTCTATAGAGAGTATCCAGACTTTACTGAGCTATAATAGATTCTATAGAGAGTATCCAGACTTTTACTGAGCTATAGTAGATTCTATAGAGAGTATCCAGACTTTACTGAGCTATAATAGATTCTGTAGAGAGTATCCAGGCTTTACTGAGCTATAATAGACTCTATAGAGAGTATCCAGACTTTATTGAGCTATAATAGATTCTATAGAGTATCCAGACTTTACTGAGCTATAATAGATTCTATATAGAGTATCCAGACTTTACTGAGCTATAATAGATTCTATAGAGAATATCCAGACTTTACTGAGCTATAATAGATTCTATATACAGTATCCAGACTTTACTGAGCTATAATAGATTCTATAGAGAGTATCCAGACTTTACTGAGCTATAATAGATTCTGTAGAGAGTATCCAGACTTTACTGAGCTATAATAGATTCTATAGAGAGTATCCAGACTTTACTGAGCTATAATAGATGCCTCGGGAATACTTTTCTCTCATTTGTGACATCACATCTGCTAAGTCAATGATTTTTATGTCAAATGTGTTTACTAATAATAGTTGCCATAATTACTTTGTCTGCTACTAAAAACATAAATTCTAGAATTTGAAAAAATATATAATGAATAGGTTATTGACTGAAGATCACAAAATATGCCCACACTCGATCACTGCGCGATAAAGTGGACAGCAAAAGTGAACTTCCTAGGTCCAATTTACCATGTAACAACTTCAGACTGGCATATTTCTCAATATTCAATCCATATTCTATAATTATTGTATTTAAATTTTCACTTATTGTCAAATTCATTATAGTGTTGGGGACTAAATACATGTATAATGATATCTGGGAAACACATTTCATAAGGCAAAAAAAAAACCGTTGGTTTCCACTTTCACCTGTTCACTTAAAAATTTTTAACGGTCGGTAGGTAGGTAGTTAGTGGTTTTTTTTATTCTATACGTTGAATTATTTTTTAATGATTTAGTATTCTACTATGCTTAAAATATAGTGATTATCTAGTAATCAAATAAAAGTTATATGATGAATCAAAGCATTTCTTCCACTGTACTGTAAACAAAAACTGTTTCTGTGTTTTGGAATCTGTCTAGTATTTGTGCATTAAATAAATAACTTAATAAGTCAATGAATATACTCTTATTGTAATGATGACATTCACAAAATCTGTGAGAATGGAAAAAAAATGTGTCAGGGTTGGCAGAAATTTTTAGGGTCGGTCGGCAAAGTGGAAACCAACATATATTTCTTTTGGGCCTAAAGCTGCACATACTCATGTTTGTTTCAGATTCGACACTGTAACTGCCATACAAATGTATATACATGTCAATTTTTTATGTTTCCTTCTATCCTCTGCAGACCTGGTATACAGTCACATTCTAAAGTAAATTCCTTACCCAAGTCTAAGAATTCCAAGTTCACCAGATTTCCAAAGTTTTTCGGCAATTCCTGCAGCAAGTTTTCATCCAAGTACAACACTGTCAATCTCGTCAGATCACAAAAACTGTCTGGTAGATACATCAACCAGTTGCCATTTTGAAAGGCTCTTCTTTCCAGTTCTTCAATACAACTTCCAAGTCGCAGTGTCTTCAAATTGTTCATGTTTCCAAACGAGTTTGGAATATTGTCCATGAAATTTCCACCAACATCTAGTAGTGTCAGTTTAGTACAGGCAGATCCCATTTTCTCACTTATGGCACATTTTGAAAACTGGTTGTTACTCAGGGTGATTTCCAGTGCCTCCCTCATTTCTGACACCCACAATGGAATGTCAACCAGTCGATTTTCATCACAATAAAACTTCTGAATGCAAGTTGCTGACTTAAAATGATCTGGTAAATTCTCCAAATGATTACCAGATAAATCAACCATCTCAAGTTTTTCAAGATCTCCCAAACTATTGTGAACCTTTTCCAATTTATTATTTGACACATTAAATATCTTTAACGACTTCAATTGACCAATCCCTTCTCGAATGACAGTGAGAGCGTTATCACTCAGTTCCAAGATTTCAAGTTGTGTAAATAATCCAAATGTTAAAGGCAGTTTTGTCAACTTATTTTCATCACAGTAAAGTGCTTTAAGACAACAAATTTCACCAAGGTCATTGGGTAGTGCTTGAAGTTGGTTACCTGTTAATTTCAACACTTCTAAGTTACGTAATTTGCACAATGAGTCTGGGAGAGTCTCAAGTGCATTTTCAATTCCATGTAACTCTCTCAACTGACACAAATTCCCTATGTTTTGTGGCAACTCCTTTAAGTGATTTCCACCCAGAGAAAGTACCTGAAGATTAACACAAGCCTCGCCAAAAGAAGGTGGAAGTTCAATAATCTCATTGAAGTCCAGCAGTAATTTAGTAATATTGGGACCAATTCCATTGACGATCTGAGGAGGAAGTCTAATAAGATCCTGGGAGGATAAATTCAGAGTCCCATCAATGACTTTCTCACTGTAATCTTCATTTTCTGATGTATCCGACATATCTGAAAAAGAAATACAAATCATTTTTTTCATATACAATTCCCACTGAGCCTATTTATCTATCCATTTATGATATTGTACAAAAAATCCAGATATGTCTGCATGCATTTACAATTTGATTATCTTTTAAAACAAGATTGCTACGCGTAGCCATGTCCCCCGCCACCGCAAAAAAAGTTGAAGCACAAAAGTCCCCTAACTCTTGTAAAATCTGTCGAATTCAAATGGCAGCAAAATATGATCAACTACATAGTTATGGTGACTAACAATCCTACAAAATTTTAACAAAATCTGTACAGCGGTCTCTGAGGAGTTGCTTCCACAAAGTGTTCCTATAGTGTAGCATGTACAGATTCAACAAAGTCCCTTTACTCCTGTAAAATTTGTCAAATCAAAATGGTGGTGCAATATGATTAACTACATATGGTGACTAACAATCCTACAAAATTTGAACAACATCCAATGAGTGGTTTCGGAGGATTACATCCACAAAGTGAAATGGGACGGACACCGGTATTTCTATGTCCCCTTCTGCGTTGTGTTGGGGAACAATAAATATTAAATCTTGTAATTAATCTAGGAACAGAATACTGGGACAGATTTTGACATGATTCCCCCGTCAATATGTGATGTCACAGGAAGACACGTTCAGCAGACTACATATTTCTGGAGATGTTAGAAATTGACAATAGAAAACTTCTTTTAACTTTATAAGAAAGCGGAATCACACATTCACAAAAATTGTGTGAAATAACAAACACACTGAAATCTACTGTGCATGATGATCTGAAGAGATTTCGTGATGAAACATAAGAGATAACAGTGCACAGGACCTGGCCAAAAGAAAATGACATCAAAATGGGCTGTACAAATTGTTGTTTCTCATCCTCAGCACAGCAAATCGTGAGTGATGGTGTTTGATGGTGTGTGGAGAGGGTTAGCTTTAGTGTCCAAATGGACTATGAGTCAGACTTTGGCTTGAATCAATTATTCTAAATCTGTGCCCCCAAAAGGTGCCACTTATAAATAGAGAACATAAACTGGTGCATCAAACACCAAAATTATGATTTTGGCAATGCGGTTATTAAAAATAAAGGCCGTTTTCAGTTTATCAGATGTACTATGAAAAGATGGGCAAGTTTAGATATTGTTGGAAATGGTACCAAAGCATCTTGGAAGAGGTACTGTTGCATTTAAGTATTGCAACATACAATCTGATATACATTCTGCAACAGAACAATGTGAGACCACACACAGCAGCATACACCCAGGACTGGTTCACAGAATCACGTGATCATCATGGAATGGTCTGCTGCCTCACCAGACATAAATCTGATAGAAAATGTGTAGCAGGTCATGAAAGACTGCATAGTGAAAAATCAGCCAGGTAACATTATGGACTGGAAATGTTCTGTCAAAAATGTCTGGATGGGCCTGAATCAAAGCTACATTGACAACCTTGTAGACAGTAAGCATCAGCAAATCACTCAATATATAGAGCGACATAGGGATCTCACTAACTATTGACTTCAAGTATATTAAAAAGATGTTATCCCTTTTTGTTGTTGTTGATGTAAGTTACTATAAATAATGGAAATATCAATTCAAAATGAGAAATCCGAATTTTTTTGCTCAATACTCAGACTATCTATCCATAATATCTATCTATCTATAAATGTACAGGATAATTTCTGCTTAATTTACAATAATCCTATATTTTCATGGTTTTATATCCTCATAGAATACAAACAAACCAGACTACTTCTCCTGTAGGGTATCATATTGAAGGTAACTGTATTGACATTAAAATGTATTTCAATATGTTTCGTTTCATGAGTACATAATTTCAGCCCTACAAATTGTTTTTGCTACTGTTCCAATTTACTATGCCTTTTCAATATCTCACATTCAACAAGAATTGCATCTTGACTCAACAATTCATTCTCCTAGGCTAATGATACTTATTACAGTGAAGTAGTGATGGGCAATTGGACCAAAAACCATAATCGATTATCAGTAATAATCGGATGCATGTAATCGATTAATAATCGATTATAATCACAATTGTCATTGAAGTGGCTTTTTCTCTCAAAATAGATAACATAGACATTTGAATTCTTCGTTCCTTTTGTTCATGAATCAGAATTTCAATATATCAAGTAATGGAATTTATTGACATGTATAATCACAATGTCTGAACATTATCACAGTTAGACTCCTTTATCTGACTGTTAAATGTCGTTGTAATTACCGTTAATTAAACGTTGACCAATAATTGCAGAAATATGACTACTGAAACTTTAACATCAACTTTTAGCACTCCATTTCCTTATGGAATCTTTTGTAAAAGTGGAATGAAAACCTTGATTGTGATGTTCTTACAGTAATATAAATATGTATGGTTGTTCGAGGGGGGGGGGGATTAAGATATTGAGACCAGAAACTGCAGATATTTATGTTGTTAATGGTGTAAACGTCACGGTATAAATTCTACGAAAATAATTTTGAAAAGTGATTGTTTTAAATGAATTTAATAGTGGGTAAGCAAAATTTTGCTGGTTCTTGGGGACGTAATTTCATGAAGAAATGGAGAGCTAAAAGTTGATGTATTTGTGGTTCCGGAAATAACAGAAAACTTGTCTCCTTAAATGTTTTAAATTTCATATTTATGAGAGCAAAAATGACTTCAGAATGGTCTTTTCTAACAAACGATACTTGTTAATGAATATATAGCATAATTAAAACACAAAAGCAATCGTAACTACTCTGTTATTTCCGGAACCACAAATTAACCTTGTATGTAGATCAAAATATGTTGCCATGTGTAGAAAATGTAACTATGATGTCACAGACATACGTTATGATATGAAACGCAAGCTTCGGGGGGGGGGGGGGGGGGGGGGGGGGGCTAAAACAAGTGCAGCCAAGACCCAGATATTCCACCACTATCAATTTCCGCTTTATGTGGTAGAGTGATAAAGACATAAATGATATCAAGGCTGAATATGTTGTGAAAATTAATCTTAGAAATAACACATTATACATGGATTTGGTCCTAGCTTTTTAACCTCATCCAGAGTAGTGCCTCTGATGAGAGCATCCGGCAAATAATTGCATTGATTCAATGCAATCTTTACGCTCAAGATCAAGGTCCGAGTCTTCTTTTCAGTTACAGAAAGGACAAGTGAGATCCAACTGACATGAAAGTTGACTCATTTATGGCACTACTCTGATGGCAAATTCTGCCTGAAAACAGTTCTTTTTACATTTTTTACAAGGGTCCTGTGGCTTTTGAATTGGGAAAAATTGTCAACATTTCAGTCAAATTGAGAATTCAATTTTATCGTAAATAAGTTTTAAAATCATATCAAACATTATATTATCTTTATTTTACACATCTAATTTACTTTAACCTTCTAAAATTTTCAACTATTCTATCCAAATCATCATTCCCATAACTCTTTGTTAAGTCTTATGTGTATAATTCACATCGAATGTTTATTTTTTTCATATACAATTTCCCTTTTATAGTTTTATTATTGGGGAAAAATGGCAATTTTTAGGAGGGGAAAGGGCCGAAATTCGGACCCAAAATGGGCCTTAAAAAATCACTGGTAACAGAATGCACATTTCTAGAGACTAAACTTACAAAGGGTCAAAATCTTTAACAACCCAATATAGTTATAATAGCAAGCCAGCGCAAAGCGCTGGTTCATACTGCGAGCTCTAATGACTAGAGCGCAGGAAATAATCCTAGCTAAATCTAAACCTCTAACAAGGAAAATTTTTTGACGCCAATCCCAGAAGTCCCTTGTCAAAAATGGCTGAGATCTCGCAAAGTCACACCTTGGAATATGATTGTGAACTTATGTGGATTATCATCCTAATCTCATGGCCTCCTTGCTCTAAATTTCAGTGCATCACTAGGCAAAATGTTTAACGAAGTGCTATGTTTATGAAAGGCAGGCTAAGATGATGTGTGATGTCACGTCTACGTTTTGACGTACTGGTACCTGTTATTTCCATTTGTAAAAGTCATACTACCGGGACAATATTGAATATACGTAAACATTAGGCATACGTAATATGGCATCGAATACAAATTGAGTATAATCGACTGCAAACCACAAATTTGAATAAAATACTAAATTCTCAATAGGAATTTATTATTCTAACAATAAAAAAGGGAGACTAACTTTTTAAAAATTGTTAGAATATGTGAGGAATCACAGGTACTGAATTAGTGCTATTTAAGAAATCGCAAAAAATCGATGGAATTCGGTCGGATTGAAAACATTTTTTTTAAATCTTTGGGTTTTTTCCTGCGACTAAAAATAATAAGTGCTTATAAATCCATTTCCTTTTTTAAACATGTCTGGTAATGCAAACCACGATGACACCCCCCTCTCCCTCATGATAACCAACCATGCCACTTGCTATTAACGACTGAAAAATCATTAATTAATTCTAGTTTTGTGAATTAATCTTAATTAATGTATCCTCACAACAACAGTGGAGAGGGGTTGAATTCAATGATGTTGCAATTTTATTCAATGATTGTATGTGAATGGTGAAATATTTCTTCATTGTGTTACAACTAGGATTATGTACAATATTATGAAATTTTTTCCATTTTTCTCTTTTGGAACATACCATTGCTACAAGGGGATTATCATATGAATTTAATTTTATTCTAGATAGGTTCGCAAAGGGGGGGGGGGATATACATGTCCAATAGTTGAATTTATCGATTTACTTTTAAATTTTCATTATATTGAAATGCGTTTTGTGTTTAAAGGCAGTGCTGTTTAAACATATTTTTACAAACTTGAAAGGTTTGGGCATTTTTATCATTCAATTAGTAACTTGAAAAGATTGAGAAAAGAAAAAAAGGAAAGTAGAGGCTGAGAGCATAAAGTTCAGAACAGGTCATGCATCAAAGGTTAAGCCAGTCACAGTAAAATGTATATATAGCATAAAAATGTTTTAATCACATCCATGTATACATGTTTTAAAGGACACATCGCATGTTTTTAAACTTTTTAATTTTTTCAGCAAAATTAATTCATTTCATGCCTAAAACTACTTTACATGTGTTTTAAATGAAACAGTTTGCGTAGTTTTCGAGTTTGAAAGCGATGAAATTCAAATCTTGCGATATGCATATTTTCTTCGATATTTTACGCGCCATTATCTGTGACGTCATATGCGACCTCGAGCGAGAAGATTTGAAAACATTTGTTAGCCATTTCATAAACAGATTAGATTTAGTTGACAAACAAACAATTATCAAATTAACGGCTTGTAAATAACACTGCATTAGGGTGTTTTGTGCCGTTTAAGGGTGTACTTGCTATCAGTAGAGAGGATTTGGACTGTGTTTTTTTCAATTTTCGAAGGAAGGTATGAGGGACAAGTCGTGAATAATTTTTGTCGACACAACGACTTTGCCTTAAAAAACCCAGTAGAATTTGTCCCTGTACTTTTTCAAATAAGCACTTGGACAAAGACGTAGATAAACTGCGAGAAAATGGTTCTATCGAAGCTACACACTGTTACATATAGGCCTACGGCATATGCTTTCCGTTCTGCTCTCAAATTCAATACACACTCGCACCAACTGACCTTCACCTTGTAACAACATATACGCAGAACTTTGCTAGCAGTGTCTACCAACTGGAAGTTTAAAAAAGAAATTTAAAAATAAAAGATAATTGAACTTTCAATTATAAATAATAAAACATGATATTTCCCAACTTTGAATTGAATTATAATGCTTTCATTTTTTTTAAGGAACGCGTACGTGTTTACAACAACAGTACGCCGCGCTCCCACTGCCTAAGTAACAACGTGTAGATAAAAAATAATAATGATTAATAAAATTGCTTGAATAAAATAATTTTAAAGTATTGTGATTTTCACACGTTTGATCATTATTATTATTATTATTTTCGAAATGCATCCGTGACAGTAGGCCTACATGTAGTTGTCAATGATACATAATCATATCATAATTTAGGCCTATCTAACTTCTCCAAAAATAAATTTAATAATAATTGCACTGTTTATTTTAGAAAAGCAACAACGCTAATTACAGTTGTTTACAGAAATGGCATTACCAAATAGTGTTTAGACAGTGATTCCATGTAAACATTATTTACTCGCAAATCTATACAGATATCATACTCACTTTCCTCGCTACATTTGGGTCGCTATTTGTATGCACTGGTGGCTAAAAGATATAAGACTCGGGAAATTTGTCAACATCGAAATAAAGGTTATCCATGGTAGACAAATTAAGCCCCTAAAAACCGACTTTTGAAACATATCTAACACTACTTTTACAACAAGTTGATTGACGAAGGTCGCATATGACGTCACTGTACCACGTGACTACCTATCTAATTAACTAGGCTTTTTGAAATCAGGGCTTAGATTTAAGTCCGTATTGTGGCTAATTATCGCAATACTTCAGTGAACGAACTATTACAATTAATTTCTATAAGCATAAGGAAGACAAAATGCATATAATTCTGTATACTTTGAAAACACAAGATGTGTCCTTTAATGATTTTTAATATAAAATCCTGGGCGAAAATTCATGTAATGAGTATTTGGCAAATAGATATTGTTTAAATTGAACCTAATCAAACCATGAACATTACAAAATATGTGCATACATGAAGCTTCGCTCGCTCAAACGGTAGCACCGTCGACATATTAAGAATAACCATAAGAAATATAAAAAAAAATTGCATAACCTTCCCTATAATATCCATTTTTTGTTGGATATTAGATAACAATGAAAAAGGCCCCACAATACATAGTAAGGGTGTATTTAAGAATGACCAAGTTTTAATACATATGTAGGTAGATTTGTATGTAGCTCAGTAGCAATAACTAGCTCTATCAAAGTCGTTGACTATAATATTTCGACCGACTCTCAGCTTCAACCGAAAACATATTGCATGGTGATGGTATTTTAAAAACGTGTTTAACTCAGGTTTTGGCAGAACAGTTTATAAAGTATCCTGCAATGTAATTATTTAGCATATTCTTTTTGAAAATATGCAATAGGGCAAATTTACTCCAAGTACCTGTCTGATTTCGCTGTCTAACTGAGTGTTCACAGCTCAGTCAATATTCAATCAACCAATGTGTTCAAATTTCATGTGCTTCACAAGGCACCGGAAGTTTACGATTTCGACATGCATGAAGTTACGAAAAAATTATTAAAATAATTGTCTTTTAAGACTTGTGTGATATGGATTATAAGTAAATGGAATAAATGATTAATTTCATTGAAATACATATTATTTTAGTCTTAATTAAGCAGAAAAAACTAATATCAACAGACAGGGATATTTTGCGACAACCAAAAGACATCAATAACAAAAAATTTGGATTTCAACAAGTGGTGTGTGGTGTTAAGGAAAATGCAGTCATAGAAAATCTAAATATTTATACATTTTCAGGCGAATACCATAATTATGACGACCTTTTTAAAGAAGCAGGTAAAATGATTCACCAATGTTCTCTCAAAAGTGCATAAACTAAGAGTATTTTTGTAGAGATGACAGGCCCCAACACGTACATGTACATGTTGGGAACACTTTCCCTACCGCGAGATATTCTCGCGAAAACGCTATTATCCCTCTTTAGCGAAAGTAACTATATTCCCTACAATCGAGAAAAACACCTGTTGAGTACATCTCTTCGTGTTTCACGTGAAAAGAAGAAAAAGTACAAAATGTCTGATACTTCTGCAAATATATTAATCAAAACAAAAACACTCACGATGTGCATTGAATTTCAACCTCCTTCATTCTAATACAGCAACGTTGATATGAAAGTTTCTGACTGTGTTGTCAATTTTATAGAGACAATTTGCATCATGTTGATTGCTTGTCGCACTTATTCAGCATTTCACGGAATTTGCCATTTTCCTATTTAAGGTAATGTTTACTTTCTCGCTGAAGAGGGATAATCGCGTTTTAGCAAGAAAATCTCGCTAGAGAGGAAGTGTTCCCAACCTGATGTATAAATATATCTATGTGCCAATATAAAAGTTTCTTACCTCCTAATGCAATGCTTACCCAGCTATAAAATGATCGATTAAATCATCATAATTCATTGTATTTTAGAATGTTATTAGAGATATGGATATCTGCAACTTATTTGAATCTATTACAGTGGTGAAAGTTACACGTTGTATACATGTAGGTGTCTAGCTTGTATTTAATGTACCTGACCAGAGATTGGGAGGTGGGGGTGTTCTGTTTAGATTGGCTTAACTACATTGATATAGTCCTCTCCAATTTTTTTTTCGGGGGAGAGGGCTACAACTCCTTAGGATCTCTCTATTGGTGCAAATGCAGGAGTGACTTATTCCTGCAACATATCGATAATTCTAAACATTTTCTAGTTTTCTTTACATAAAAACAAAAATGATGGTATAAGTTTCTTAGTCTATATATAAATTTACAACCTGTAACTTGCAATTTGTGAGACTCTATTATTTTTATAAATTTTGATATTCCCAATATCTTGATTCATGTTTGTGTACCATGTTCGATGTACTGAAGCTGAACTTCCAGTTGTCAAGTTATTTTCATATATACCCATATAAGGTAGTATTTACAACAATGTATGAGTATTGAGGAGAAAAGACTTTCATTGGTATTGGAGAAGTTTAAATTTGATATCAAGTTAAAAAAGAAAGCAGGATGTAAACTTTTTCTACCATCATATGATTTTCCTTTCTTTTTTTTTTTTGGTTTGATTAACTCGAGTTCATGTCGAACAACTATATTTTTGCACTGATTGTCAACAATGTTTTGATTTTTCAGTGTGCTGTCCAAATATGGATAAGCTCCATCTCTTCACTTACAAGATCTCACGATAATAAACATAACAGCAGACAAAGAATTTTGCATGTTGTACATGAAATTTAACGAAAAACACCGTTATTAAACATACCCAAGTCCAAAGTTTGTATTTCTTTTCAATGTAAACATAGGTTATTCAAAAAATAATTTTGCACCATTTAATATGAAGAACCTTTAGAATTGTAGCCCTCACCCGAAAATGTCAGGGGGGAAAATGGAGAGAGTTACATTATTGCATCTAGGCTTGGCTGTGACATTTTAACTGAATCCTAAATCAATGTATATATGGTCTGAAGAGAGAAAAATGTTTTTTAATGGTATATACAAGCTCAACAAAAATTTTATCTATTTAACAAATAAGGACAAATTTACTTGGTTGATGATTAATGAAGACAAACTAGTAATTGACAAATTGAGTGAATATTTAGTTCAAACTTTCAGAAAAAGATGTGATGCTTTAAAACTGCAAAAATCATTATAGTTTATTATTCATATGTTAGTATAATACTGATATTGTCCATTTACTTGTGTATACACCTGATAAGCAATTCATATATGTATGTACTCATTTCCCCAACATGCTATATCCGCATGTAGTTTGCAGTCCATGTAACCTGTAGTTAATGTTGTAAATTTTCTTTCTTTTTTGAAATTTCCTTCTTTATAAACTGTCTTGGTGTTATGCCCTCTGGGCCCAAAATTGGAATAAAACTTATCTTATCTTATCGTATGGTCTACATCAGTGTAGGTATCACTCAAAATATCACAACCAATCACAGACAAGAGGGATCTTGCCGCAATTAGTATTATCTCATTCTGTTACATTTAGAGCCATTGACCTGACCTTGAAACTGACATGTGAAAATGCTTGGGAGGGGATAAATTTAAGGTCATGGTTTGTGAGTCTGGGATGATGAAGGTGAGAGGAATGTGGTGGTCACCCAGGTTCAATTGCCAGTGGCCAGATAGCTTAGTTATTAGAGCACCTAACTAAACAGTCCGGGGGCAGGCTCGAATCTTAGTCAGATTTGTTCCATTTTCTCCCTTCCTATTACAGTATAATTGAGTGTACTGTGTTCAGATTGTTAGTATGTTTAATTAGCTACATGTAGCAGCATTGATTTACTGATAGAATTGAATTGAGTATGTTTTGTTATCTTTCATAAGATGAGGGAATGAGAATGGACACACAAGGTAACTGGAAGGAATTGGCTGCTCAAAAAGAAAGAGAATGGAAAGAAGTCACAGAATTAAGGTAATTCCATCCCTCTAGAATTTTAGGTTTTATTCTTTTGAAGTATTTTATGGTTAACAAGATTGTTTACAATAACTATTGAAAAAGACTCCATCAAAATTTATGTTCCTGTCATGCATAAATCTTATCAAATCATTGACTTTGTGAAATCTTATGACATCACAGGAGGGTGGAACTACGTTAAGGTGTTGTTTTACTGACTGACAAGTATGACTACCGAAAAATGAAATACTGCAGATTCCTAAATATCACACAATATAGTGAGAAACGCCACTCGCAAAATAAAATTTAATTGTTTTTATTTTTATTATGATGAAATACACGTCCAAACTCTTGATTAATAGTTCACTTGCTAATTCAGGTTCTTGCATTTTGAATTCTACAAGTCATTTCATGATATCAAGTACTCACGTAAAATAAGGAAGCT
>NC_079167.1:67872816-67960316 GCF_947568905.1 Ostrea edulis
ACCTCAACAGGACAGCCAAGTCTTACCCTTGCTAAAGGATTATTTTGGCCTGGATAATCAAAATGGATGATGATGATGATGATGATGATGATGATGATGATGATGATGATGATGGTGGTGGTGGTGGTGGTGGTGGTGGTGATGATGATGATGATGATATGGTACATATATATTTGTAGGTTACAAGAGGAGTTGTATGAACAGAAGGAAAGATGGGACAAACAAATTGTGGATGTTTCCAGAAGCCAGGTCCATAAGGATGTGGAGATGCAGCGTCTGCGAGAGAATGAAGAAAGACTGAAGGCAGAACTTATACAGAGGAAACAGGACATGGAGAGGTTCGTTGATTTTTCACTAAGTTATAGCCCTTGGACTTACAAAAATAGCATGAATTATCAGTTTTCCTGACTTTTATTTTTATATGCTTTCAAATATTCATTTGATATTTGGTACATTGCTTTGACATAACAAGTTACAGATCGAGATCGAATTTCATCTCAGTCCATTGATTTTTCACTAAGTTATGGCCCTTGGACTTGAGAAAAATGGCATGAATTATCAGTTTTCCTAACTTTTTTTTCTTATTTTTGTTGTTGTTGTGCTTACAGATATTCATTTAATATTCATCATGATGATTGCTTTGCCATAAGTTACAGATTGATTTTAAAGTTTTCCTGGTCTAGTCTTTGTACCTGAATAGTAGTTGATTTCCAACCATTCCTATCCTGGTTTCCCAATCTTCCCTTTTAACATAACCTTAGTCTCATAATGAACTTCTAATATTGTTGCCGTCCAATAATTTTTCCCTCCGGTAGGGGACTATGTATTGCTATGCAATACTCTCAGAATGCTTGTTGTGTAGTAAAAGGGGGAACTATAAAAGAATTGTTTTATGAACCACAGAATTTTTAAAAAGTATCTTGATATACATGTACCTTATCAACTCATTCTACAAAAGGTACAAGAAAGACTTTGCTCTGGCTGTGGAGAGGGAGCGGTCATTGGAGAGGAGCAAGACGCAGCTGGAGCTGGACTGGCAGAGGAGGTTTGAGGACAAGGAGTCCAACCAGTACGGAAAGTCCGAGGATTTAATAATAAAGCTCACAAAGAGCAGGGATGAAGTACGTATAGCAAGTAACTCACACACGTAGATCCACCACAGAAATACGTATAGCAAGTAACTCACACACATAGATCCACCACAGAAATACGTACAGGAAGTAACTCACACACATAGATCCACCACAGAAGTACGTATAGCAAGTAACTCACACACATAGACCCATCCTAGTTTTCTTACTGATGCTAGTTAACTAGATTTCCGTCACTGTACAGGTAATACCTTTGTCAAATTGTTTCATCAAGAAAACAAAAGATTATATACATTCTTTGTTACAGATGACGCAGATTACCTATTGGAAAGACTGAATTGAAATTGAAAATTATTCTCACAAAGTATTCAAAGTTGTTTCAGTCCTGGAATTTTCTACCATCAGAGAATGATTATCTATCAATGCCACAATCAGAGAATGATTATCTATCAATGCCACAATCAGAGAATGATTATCTATCAATGCCACAATCAGAGAATGATTATCTATTAATGCCACAATCAGAGAATGATTATCTATCAATGCCACAATCAGAGAATGATTATCTATCAATGCCACAATAGATTGTTAACAAAAGATTCGTTATACTCTTTCTTAGCTGCAGTAATGTAGCCCTCTTCGACTTTTTTGTTGTTGTTGTTAAGAAAACGTCAAAATAAAAAAAAAATTGGAGAGGGCCACATTATTGCAGCTAACTCTTTCTATAAATATCTGTAGTATGGCATTTATTTTTATCAACAATGTACATGTATTGTAATATCATTGATAGACACACAATCTCCTGTTGTTGTATCATGTCTTAACTACTTTTCCTGCACAGGCCATTGCAACAGTCAAAGAACGGGACAGAGACATTTTACAGAGAGAGGCCCTGATCAGAGCTCTACACAGGGACCGGGAACAGGCACTGGCCACACTTAAAAAGCGTGGCATTCAAGTCAACAAAAACATCCATGTTAGTCTGCCTTATATTGTTCGAAAACAACTTGACTGCTATCAAGTCAACTTCATTCTCCATTCTTTTGCCCTGAATATAATTTTTGTATAGTGTGGAAGCAATGAAGAGTTTGTACTCATCAGCATATTTTTATATACACAGTAAATATCAGAATTTATCATTAAATGTTTTTAGATTTCAAAAGTTTTATCTATTTCTGAAATATTGTTGTAGGTGGATATAGACAAAGTGTGGAAGTTTGCAGATCCTGAGGAAATTGCATCCCTTCAAGAACAAAATGAGAATCTGAAGTCAGTTATCAAGGAAATGAGGACCCAGATGGAAATTTTAGGTCAAGAGTTACCTCCCTCTGACAAAAAGTCAGACCCTTCAACAGCTGGAGGTATGTCACTGAAGCAGAAGAGAACAGCAACTTATCGCACTGTTGTTTGATAGACAGTTATTGCAATGTATGTCAGCATTCTTTTAAAAGGATTGTTTTGTTTGAAACTTTGTGAATTTCAGTTGACAGAAACTAAGTTCATATACAATAAGTTTTTCTTATGACAGAGTATGTTCAGAGTTTAGAGAATGAGGCCAGGGCTCTACGAAAAAGAAACAGAGAACTTGAACATGACCTTGACACACACAGGAAGTATGGAAGAGCACCACCTGTGGCTCCCTCTAGTACTGAACAGGAAGAGGAAGCACTGGCTGAGGTCAAGGACAATTCAGCTGTTCGTTCTCATATACAGTCCCTTAATGAACAAATTGGTAAGTATTTAATTATATTTTATGTCAAGAAGTAACTCATGATCAATCATACAAGATTACTAGTAGTTAAACATTTTCAATTGATGTGCTTGATACAAAAGCATGAAATGTAATTGCCTTTTAGGTGCAATGAGGTCAGAAAAGATGGAAATGACTGCTCAAATGAAGAAGCAGCAGGCTAGAATTCAATATCTAGAAAGCATGGTAGAAAAACTCAACAAAGAGGTATTGTTAATGGTGTTTATATACTGGGCATTAAAAACTTGTACTCTAGAGAAAATACTGACCTAGAACTCGTAATTACAGCCAAGACAGAAGCAGGTTGAAATTGACCAGTTGAAGTACGAGTTGAATGCTCAGAGGAGGCGGGACCAGTCAGAGATAGGGGCGCTGAACCAGCGAGTAGGTGAACTGGAGATTCAACTGGTTGAGGCACGTAAGGAAGCAGACGAATATTACAGAGCAACTCTGGAGAGGAACATGGAGGTCACCTCACTGCAACAACAAGTAAACAAAATCTTACACCAGATCAATCAAAAAGATTTTAAACTCTACAAATGTGGTATAGGCATTAGAGAAGTGATGACGGGTATTCACTGATAAATATTGAATCTTCTTCAAGTGGTATTCACAGTTTCTAATTAAGTTGTATATTGCAGGTATCCAGTCTGAAAGTAGAACTTGCAGAAAAAAGACCCGAGTTAAATTTTGGAGCGCAGGTATTTTTTGATCAGAAAGTTTTATGACGATGTGTCATGCCTATTGATTTCTGTATCCGGAAATACATGTATTTGAACACACAATATCACTGATGACATGCTTGTATGTATACCCAACAAATTATATTTGGAAGAGGTGTAATTTTTCAGTAAATATTTGTTAATGACAAGAGGAACATTTTGTTTCAGGAACTGGTCATTCAGCAGCTGCAAGATGAAATTCTAAATATAAGAAAGGGAGGTAATCAAGGTTCAGGCACAAAGGGAAGTAATCAAGGTTCAGGCACAAACGATGCAGTAACAAATGATAATGCAGCAATACAGGAATTAAAAAATAAGTTAAAACTAGCTGCCAAACATATAGCTCAGCTAGCCAGGGAGAGGCAGCAGCTTATTGAGATGGGCAACAAGATGCGAGCGGAGCTTAACAAAGCAGGTTTGTAATGTTTTATAAAAGTTGTTTAACCAATAATTACCAACAACTTATCGGAATGGGAAATAAGGAATGACAAACAATGTGATCTCCCCAACATTTCAATTCAAAATCCATAACAATTGCATTTACTTTGATTGATCTAGGTATTAAACCATCGTCAGCTGAAGTAGAAAGACCAGAGCCTGTGTTTAGTTCCCAGAAAGTAAATAATAATGAACTGTCTCAACAACTCTCCCAGCAATTCCTCAGCAAGCTGTCTCAACTGGAGAAACTGCAGTATGAACTTACGAAACAGGTTAAGAAATAAAAATATGTAAATGAATGCAGCATTCATGAGAAATGTTGGAAGTCGGTGTTTAGTTCCACAGTCCACTTTACAAAAATTTCAAACGAAGATAATCTTTAAAGACAGATCATGGTAGAATAAGCCTTTAGGTAGCATTAAAATTACATGAAACCATGTAAATTAATGGAGACCAATTTTCGTTGATTGCCAATTGTGTGCACACTGCACTGATTATGGCACTCATGAAGATAAAGTCACCATGGTGTATTTAGTGGTAGACTGAGACAAGTGATATTGGTTAAAATAAACTTTGCACCCAGTAGTTTTACATCAGTGTAAGAAGTCCCCTTTGTCTTATAGCAACTACAGTATGCACAGAAGTTTCCAGAGCCAAAGAACCAGAACAACAATTCAGGATCAGATCAAGAATACAGACCTCCCTCAATACTGAAGAGGACATCAAATATTGGTCAGTATATTTAGACATCAGAATGAAAGGGAGATAACTTCTCCTTGTACTCAAACTGATGCTTGATTGATTGATTGTATCTTGTTTAACGTCTCTCTCAAGTTTTCTGATCGCCTTTTGTCCATCGTCTGTCCATCTGTCTGTAAACTTTTTACACCGAGCTTGTAGACACTCTACAGGCAACATTTTTTGCTTGATTGAATTAATACTTCACACATAGCTTTCTTATCAAAAGAGGAAGAAGCCTAATTATTTTGGGGTCAAAGGCCTTGGTCACTACAGGTTTTTTTTTTTAAGGAAAACCTTGTAGACACTCATTGTGAAGGTATATGCCCCACTTTTCCTTGTAGACACTCATTGTGAGGGGATTTGCCCCACTTAACCTTGTAGACACTCATTGTGAGGGGATATGCCCCACTTAACCTTGTAGACACTCATTGTGAGGGGATTTGCCCCACTTAACCTTGTAGACACTCATTGTGAGGGTATATGCCCCACTTAACCTTGTAGACACTCATTGTGAGGGGATTTGCCCCACTTAACCTTGTAGACACTCATTGTGAGGGGATTTGCCCCACTTAACCTTGTAGACACTCATTGTGAGGGGATTTGCCCCACTTAACCTTGTAGACACTCATTGTGAGGGGATTTGCCCCACTTTTTAAAGCTCTTGTTATGGTGTACATACATCTCCAATGTTTTTTGCCTTTGATATCTCTACAAATTCTATTCATAGCTATTTCTTCATGATGGTTTTGTTGCAGTTGTGAATAATGCCAGTATGAATCTAGATTAATATAGTATGTCTATTCTAATGACTGGGAAGAAAGTGGAATGTAAATTTTAGAAATGAATTTCATTTTTGAAAATACACGAGGATATGAATTGCAATGCTTCACAGTGAAATACTTTTCATGCAGCAGTGATGCACTTCATGAAGTATGTTGGCATAAAACGTTGCAATTCATACTATCATGTATTTTCAAAAATGAAGTTTATTTCGCAAATACTCCCTGCAATATGTCATGAGTGTATGGAGGTACTTTATTAAGCACCACTGTGAATTTTATCGAGAAGCTTATCTAAGCTGTGAATTCTCAGTCTTGTTTTACAAAAGAAAAAGCCACTTACCAAGTATCTATATACCTGCATTTATTGTATTTTAGCTTCCAATAGAGACCAACCAGTCCACACAGTAAGAGAAAGTCAGGACACACTTAATGACACCTACCGGTCAGTGAGCCCTGTACGATTCAGCACAGAGGGCCCACTTGTCAGGAACTTGGATGAAAGGGACCAGTTATTTGATTTAAATCTAGAGGACAGGGATCAATTATTAGTTACAATGTCCTCTGCTGGAGGCGAGTCTTTGGAGGAAGTATGGAGGATGTTGGATCGCCCCACCCCTAGTCCATTCACCACTCCCAGATATCCTGGAAAACCAGGTCAGTGCAATCAATACTGGTACAAGAAATCAAATGAAGATACATGCATTTGAATTTTGTGTTAAGAATGTGTCTTCTCTGTGTTGGAAGAAGATCATTCATTCCTCAGTATCTGATTGGTTTGCAAGTTCTACATGTATTGCACCTTGTTTCAGATAATTCAGGCAAGTATTCTTCTGAAGAGTCGTCCAATGAAATTACAGTGAAGGGAAGGCAGCCCACAATGTATCAGAGAAGTAAACCAGACTCCAGGCCATCCTCCCTAAAATCTCCCAAATCATCCAGGAAAGGTCCAAAGAAATCAAAAGCAAGGAATTACAATATTAGAGAGGATGAAAATGGTTAACACATACATTACATGTGATATTTGTTTTTGAAAGTTATTTTCATGTATTTTTATATTTAGAATTCATGAATAAATATATCTTAACCATTCTATATTGTGTCTTAAATTGAACCAACCAACGGTGACTGTCTGCAGCTATTCATATTTTTTTTTTTACCTTTTTGTAAGGACCACCAAGTTAATTTCAACCATTCTTGCCACAAACTTTCTTTGATAGGGTAAAGGAGAATGCAGCTTGTACAGATGAAAATAGAGCTCTACATGTTGGGGCATCCCCTCGCAATGTAGACACTCAGTATATACAAGTATAGGGCATCCCCTCGCAATGTAGACACTCAGTATATACAAGTATAGGGCATCCCCTCACAATGTATACAATCAGTATATAGAAGTATAATCAACAGGGTTTCTCCTCTGTTGATAACAAAGTTACATATCAAATGAATTCAATTGAGCAAACAATAAATGCAGCCTCTAGAGTGTCTACAAGCCTTATCTATTAAGTGACCTTGACCCTTTGAACCCAAAATCAACAAGGTTCTTCCTCTTTTGATAACAAAGATTTATGTGCAGTGAAATGCAACCTCTTGAGTTTTTTCTACCAAGTCCCCTCGTGACCATGACCTCAAAATCAATATAGTTTTTCCTCTCATAACAAAGTTATGTAAAGTATTCAAAAATCAATCAAGCAGAATACACCAACACAGTTTATTGGCAGTCTGAAAGTTTTAGACTGAAAACAGAAAAACTGTGGCAGTGTTCTTCTCAGCTTCTATCGTATGGAGAACTACCATTTTAGTATAGATTTGTTTCCAAGAAAATTCTTCAAATGTTGATATAAATGTGACAATTCATTATTGATAAAGGTGTTTCTAACTCATTTGAATTTTCCCTTGTGTTGACTTTATTTGCCATTTTCCGTGGAATGGATCATGTTTAAGTCACATGATTTGCCACTGTGAGAGTGTATACAATCTCGGTATTACACCCACACTTATACATACACCATGAGAGTGTATACAATCCCAGTGGTACACACACACTTATCCGTTCACCGTGAGAGTGTATACAATCTCAGTGTTACACACACTTATCTGTACACCGTGAGAGTGTTTACAATCTCAGTGTTACACACACACTTATCTGTACACTGTGAGAGTATATACAATCTCAATGTTACACACACACTTATCTGTACACTGTGAGAGTATATACAATCTCGGTATTACACACACTTATCTGTACACCGTGAGAGTGTATACAATCTCAGTGTTACACACACACTTATCCGTACACTGAGAGTATATACAATCTCAATGTTACACACACACTTATTTGTACACTGTGAGAGTATATACAGTCTCGGTATTACACACACTTATCTGTACACCGTGAGTGTATACAATATCAGGGTTACACACACACTTATCCGTACACTGTGAGAGTGTATACAATCTCAATGTTACACACACACTTATCCATACACTGTGAGAGTATATACAATCTCAATGTTACACACACACTTATCTGTACACTGTGAGAGTATATACAATCTCAATGTTACACACACTTATCTGTACACCGTGAGAGTGTATACAATCTCGGTATTACACACACTTATCTGTACACCATGAGAGTGTATACAATCTCGGTATTACACACACTTATCTGTACACCATGAGAGTGTATACAATCTCGGTATTACACACACTTATCTGTACACCGTGAGAGTGTATACAATCTCAGTGTTACACATACTTATCTGTACACCGTGAGAGTGTATACAATATCAGTGTTACACACACACTTATACATACACCGTGAGAGTGTATACAATCTCGGCGTTACACACACTTATCCGTACACAGTGAGAGTGTATACAATATCAGTGTTACACACACTTATCCATACACCGTGAGAGTGTATACAATATCAGTGTTACACACACTTATCCGTACACCGTGAGTGTATACAATATCAGTGTTACACACACTTATCTGTACACCGTGAGAGTGTATACAATATCAGTGTTACACACACTTATCTGTACACCGTGAGAGTGTATACAATATCAGTGTTACACACATTTATCCATACTAATGGTCCTGATACTCTTGCACTGAATTGCAAAGCTTTGCCTCAAAAGACCCAGTAAACAACAAAAAAATCCCCAAACTTGGTTAAATAGTAAAATTCCAAGTGTGTTCAAACCGCAAACCCCTCGGCAGCAATAGAGGTGTAAAGTCTTATATAAAGGAATCTTTTTTTCAAGGCTACAATGTCAAATCAAAATAAAAGCATTCTAATGTAGTTTAGAATCCTGTTTGTTGATGTCATGACCCCTAGGGTCCAGAATAGAGGATCAAAGTTTGTACATACAACCCTTGGATTCAGGGTGGAGCCTTTAGAATGTTTTTAAATGTGAAAATGCCACTTCTCAAGTGATTGATATGGTCCACAGGCCATCTTTTTAAAAGCTCTAAGCATGTTAATTAAGATCTTAAAGTACTATCATATGAGTTCACAGGACAGACAGTGTGATCCCTTTACATGTAATACACATGAATGTTGAAGTAGCCATCTGTTTTTTTCAGTTTGTAACTTTGGATTAGTACCAGTCTATGCCAAAGTTATGACACCAGGGGACTCGACTGTGAAAGTCTGATTTCATCCCACAAGGTCTCCCTGATATAACAACCTATGATCTATTATTTACTATTTCAGAATAGTGCAAAAATATATAGCACATTATCTCTTCATCAAACAATACTACCTCTTGAGAAGTGTGGGCGTGTCAACTGCCATTTTCCCCAAAGAATCAACAATTGGTTTAAAATATAATAATTTCTTTATTTTAAAATACTAGGTGAGGTGCAGTATCTATCATTGCACCTGTAGATGCCACATACAGCAGTCAGTTATCAATGATATACACATGATAGACTTAATTTGGCAACTCAAAAACATGAAATTCACTGAGATTCAAATAAATATCTTTTTTTGAAATTTTAATTATTTCTAACGTGAACATGCCCCCCACCCCCTTTGTGTCATTTATTTGTCAATTTACATATCTATCAAAATATAGAGCTACTTTATGAACAAGACTGATACTTCTATTGACTAGTATCTTTAAATTATACATATAACAATATAAATCTTGTTCATGAAGATGCTTTATATTTGCAAAATGTTAAGTTGGTAAGAAAATGCAAAAATTTTATTTAAAAAAATTCAAAGTTTTGAAAATTGGGGGTGGGGTGGGAGAATCGAACATTAACAAGTCAAATTGTTTTGACTACCAGCCATTCTATACTGAAAATAAAATAACATGAGAAATTTTTTTAAAAATTGAAATAAATTTTAAGGGTCCAAAATAGGCCTTTACAACACATTTTTACACATTCTAATACAATCAAATCAACAAACTTATATACTGATCTCTCTCGATCTCTCTCTCTGTTTCTTCATGACTTATACAGCAAAATTAACTGTAATAAACAACACCATGTTTATCATAAATACAAAAACATTTTACAAAATACATTCTCTCATACTTAGTTTAGCTATTATCAGTCAAACTTCAAAGTAAAATGACAATGGGTTCAAAGTCATTTAAAGTCAAAGTATATTGTGGGTATGAATATCATTTCAAGATGGCTATTTCTTCTTGCATTGTCTCTGGATCTCAAGCCTTAGAGTTTTCATCTTCTCCCTGTAGGTAGCTATGTGTATGTCCATATATTTGTTCTGCAGAAGGAAACAAAAATGCCTGGTTAGAAAAAAAAACCCCGTAACAATATCATTCCACCAGATGCTTGTGTAGTACAGGGTGTATATGTAGATAGACCAACTTTATGGAGTCTCTAACAGTCTTGCTGGGGGAGAGCATGGTTTAAATTTGTTTATATTAGCTGGCGGTATACATTATTAAACTGATCATAACAAGAAAAAATTTAATTTGGCCATTAAATTAAAGCTGTATGATCCAATGTTTATGTACCGTATCATCTTTGTACAGAATTACTTTAAAGCAGATTAATTAGTTTTTTAAAGTTATTAACTTTCCCTTAATTACATGCTTGAAAAAATTTGCGTGTAAAAGAAAATGGTGAGAATTTAAAAAAAAAAAAAAAAAAAGTAAATATAACAGGTACGCATAAATTATACATTGTTGTTAGGCATTACCCCACGCATGTCAGGGGAATCCCCCAACATAATGAATATAACTCAGACACAACTGTCTAACTTTAAGGCTGAAAGAGTATAAAACAATGAATTATTAAGAGGTATTTGATAATTCTATTTCTCTTAAACTTAATGTTTACAAAACAAAAACATGACACAAGCCTTGTTTACATAACAAAGAATTGCGAGTGCTGTATCTCTCTTATAACTTGTCAAATGACATTCGAATTGTTGCTGACCACTAGAGATTAAGCATTGTAAACATTAAAAATGGGAAAAATAAAATTTGAAAATTTTCAGCAAAAATTGTGTCCATGCCCCTTTAAGGGATGCCTGATCATTAAAAGAAAATCTATAGGGAAGAAGCTATGTGACAAAACATTAACCTAGTTATCTATTGTAAAATCTCATGGACTGTACCCACACATACCCCCCCCCCCCTATAACATGTACAAACATTAACCTAGTTATCTATTGTAAAATCTCATGGACTGTACCCCCCCCCCCCCCCATAACATGTACAAACTCCAAAAACTATAGCATCATCCATTAGAAAATCCTTTGTAGATTGTCTGTTGATTTTGAGTATGTAAGTGCCTTAATTTAACATTTTTACAAACTGTTCATCTGTATATATGTATTCATATGTATATATGCAAAATCCCTTTGCTGTTCACTTACAATTTTGTTTTCCATGCTTTTTTGGTGAAGATCAGAAAATTGTGTTACTGTCCAGGATTCCATAGGCTTCTTGCCTACCAACAGGAACGGACATTTCGGTGAATGACTCTCATGCTCAGCCCTACAAAGAAAATTACAGTTTACAAAGTAGAAAAATTACAATACTGACAAAGTCAACTACAGAACCACCAAATGCTGATAGTTTGAATTGGTGCTTGTCTATGTGATGCGACTTTGATCCCAAAATATGTAGGTATCTTCCTTTAGTCATTTGGTACTAATATGCAAATATGAGGACCATGTCTTGAAAAGTATTCTAGATAAAGTGTTACACATGAACAACAAGAGTCTTGAAATATCTGCTGGTAAACTTTTAAAAAAGGAAATTCAAAGAATTGTGTTTACCAGGTAACTCTACTTAAGGAGGTATGCTACACCAGAGAAATTTGATGTAGATGAAAAGTGGAGGATATGTACAACAATATTTTGAAGTTGAAAATTTTCAAATTTACTTTATTTTGTCAAAACATAATGTCAGTAGACGGTAATCTGATTTTTTTAAAAAAATCCCTGCTGGACTTGAACCTGTAACTTACAGGTCAGCAGTTAATATGTTAACCTACTGAGCAACTCGGGCAGGTATTTAAATGGAAAAGGAAAAGTCAAATATTGCTGATATTTATTTTTTCATCCATGTTTTTAAAGAAAGTCAGCCATTATGATGATGTAGAGTAACTCCTTAATTGGGAAAAAATATATCAGGGGATCAGTTTATTGTGGTATTGATTAACATAAATAAAGGCAATGAATATGATTATAAAGTCACCAAGATTTGAAATATGAAGTAAAATAATTGAAAGAAGAGGTATCATCATTTAATGTTTTTGTGACAAAATAATGAATGAGGTTTAAGGAATTTAGCTCCTGAGCTTTTGAGTACAACTGCGCAGGATGCTACAACTAAGTATTCACTGGTTCAATACTGATCCCATTGGTGCAAATATATTACACATCTATTGCTGAACCCTTTTCAGTTGAAATTTTTTGTGTCAATTCAAATTTTGAAAGGGTTTGACAGGGACTATATTTTGTGGCGGAAGGATTCACGAATCAAAAAGTTCTAATTCTGCATGATATTACAGTTTCTGTTTCATCCCATATATCATCTATTTTTATACCCCTATACGTGTATTTCAGTGTTATAATTTATGATACAGGTAGTTGAGACTTGGAACTAGTTCAAATGTTTTAATTTATTAACATGGTTGATATATTTTTCAAAACAGAACACAGATTCTTAAAAAAGTTTTAATTAATTTACTCGAAATTTTATATAAAAATTCAGTATTTTCGCCAATAATTCAATTTTTTTTAATCTCCAACCCCCAATTTTTTTAGTTGCATTTTAAACTGGAAGACCAGACCTTGAAAATTATGTAAAATTTTAAAATTGATATTACTCCTAATATGTCCTTTAAAACTCTCAGTTTTGATATGAAGTTTTTCGTATATCAAGTGCAAAAAGGTCATTATTTATTTCCTTAACTAGTATTAATTTCTTTTTTTATCTGTAGTGTTAGAGGACATGATTATGTATCTATTTTATGTAATGATTGATTTGTGTTGCTTATGTTGTGTTGACACTAACAGAAAAATCAAGTTGAATTGAATAAATTTTAAGTACAAAAAGGTCATGTTTATAACACTATAGCTCAATAACAAGTGTTGCGACCCCAGTTTTTCCTTTTAATTTCCTAATTCTCCATCAATACAGAAATCAAAAATACACTTCTCAAAAAATTGACATTACTCCAAATGTCAGGTGCAAACCTCTATAGTGAACATTCCTATCCTTTTGCCAAAGTGGGGGATGAAATATGTCTCATGTAACCTAAGGGACATTATGACAGAACTCGATTTGATGAATGGATTACTGCCACTACTGCTCACTAGTGATGAAACAATTGTCGCCGACAATCTATCGTCGATCGTTTTTGGCTCTTCGATTCTGATTATCGATTCTATTTTTCATAATCGATTGTCTAATTAATATCTAATCCGAGATTCATCTGACTATTAATCCCGCTTTTATATCGAGACATGTGTGAGAGAGAGTCAGAGTGGACTCCACATTGAAAAGTTGGAATTCAGTGACACCAGCTGGTGTGTATGCTGCACATATCCATAAAAATAAATAGAAATAACCCCTCAAATAATAAACATTTATTAACAACATGTAAATACCGATTATATCGATCATTGATCGATACAGTTCTTCCGAATATGACCGATTATGAAATTTTTCCGATTCTTCAACACTACTGCTCACCCTCCATACACCATCTGACAGCCTCTTATTTAGGGCTTTAAAAAATAGATTTACACCATAAGACCAAAACAAACAAAAAAAACTCTTATTTCCGGTCGCCCGACCGACCTTACATTTTACCCTCCGACCCTAAAAGCTTTTTTTCCGTTATGTGGGTTATTTTCCAGAAATATTAAAGTCAACGACAATATTTTACGTTTTAGCAAATGAGTCTTGTAAACGTTAGAATAGACCGGACCTTTCGAAAAAGCGCATGATAAACGTTGACCATGTAACATCTAACATGGCGTGTTCGAGATCAGCATGCGTGCTGTCTCTGGAATTTCTACCCTGTATTCATTTCAAAGAATCCAGAAAATACATCACCAGTGTACAGGATTCCTCTACATTTTCATGTGTTTTTAACACGTATCACGACGCTCAATCCAGTAAAGAAGCAGAATTTACTGTGCATGTATCGGAACAGGGTCAGACGGATATCCACGGTGCATTGACAGTTGGAGAAGTTGTTCACAATTTCTCTTTACGTTCTTTTACATTCAGCTGCAAAGCACAGACTGATTCTGAAGTAAACGTATTACGACAGCATGCAGAGATTGCCACAAAGAAAGCTGTAAATGCATTTGAATTGCTTATGGCAGGTGGCCGTTCTTTTCCTGACAAGAAACGGAACAGGTTTGCTTCAAAATACAAACATATGACAATTACAGTTTAATATTATAATTGTAATGGGAATTTGTGGCATGTTTCTGCTAGTATAAGGGAGACTGCCCAACATCACATGATTTTAAAGTCTTGGTCATGCAAATTTGTGTTCATACTGTTGTGGAGAGGGGGAGGTGAAACGAGAGCTTCTGCAGAGATTCAAGACTGTGCTTCCTATCTGTGACGGCTGCTGCTTGCAGGGGAAAAACATCATAACACAGAGGCCTTATGGAAAATTTTAAATCCTTATCAACAAACTTGCTTTGTACACTGTGAATATACTGTTTTCTTGTTATTACGTGTAATGTGTTGTGCATTCATCGAGTTTTGAAAATAAAATTTTTTTCCCCTACCTACCCTATTTTTTTAGGTCAGGGGACAGGAAACAGGGATATATTTTTTTTTGGCCTAAAGAAGCATGCAATTTGAAATTTGGGATTTTGAACAAAGCAAATAAATTTCGATGACATGAGAGTGAATAAACTTGAAATCTCTACATACATGTATATAAACTTGTCAGTCTGTGAGATGTATAAAAAGCTACAGAAAGACAATCGGTACTTTATTAATGTGAGAGTTGACAACTTAGTATGAATATTTCCAAATCTTAAGTTTTACCATGGATCATCATTTGGTTCCCATCCATCTAATTCTTTCATGCAGAAGAAACAACGCACAGCATCCGGCTCATCCTTGGTAGGACAGTGATAAAATCCTGCTTCAGCCAACTACATCAGAAAAGATATACAGGAAATCAAAATTATGAAAATTCTAAAAAATATAATATGATGGCAACTTTTCACCTATTTCATTTTTTGTGAAGCACCCAAGCAGATATATCAAGCAAATCTTGTTTAAAATGGAATAAGTTAACATGGCAAGGTGTATATTCATTGAGTGATCTACCTTATTTCAAGTGTAACATGCATGCTTTATATAACAAATTTTCTATTTTTCACAAATGATGACATTCGAATCAGTGCATGTTATAAATATCAAAATTAACCTGAAAATTTACTTCCATCAACCATCAATAGTATTATACATTTTAATTAAAATTACAGAGCTCCAGATAATTTTTTACCACAAAGAGTATTTACCCCCTGATTTTCAAATCAATGAGTATTTTGTTAATTTTCTGATTATCTTTGCTGTTTTGCCACTAATACAAAATTAGATTGTAATTATGTGACTGAGTGTCTGACATATTAGATTTTAATACATCTATGATAAATATCAAATTCCCAATGATATTGAAGAGTTTTAATAAAAGAACTACAAAGGATTTTCCCTGTAAATATACAAGTATGAAATAAATGTGTGACTCCCATTCTCATAAATGCTTTTAAATACTTATTGAGACAATGCTGAAGGAGCGGCTTTTCAGTAAAAGCTTAAAAGTAAAAGTTTAACAGAAGAAGTATTGTTTATCTGGTAACATTTTCTATGCCATGTTTTAGCAGCAATCATATCATTCATCCATGATTGATAACAGATTCTGAAGTTTTTTCTTCTTCTGTGCTTTCGACCGCACACTACCTCTTTAAAAAAAACAACAACAGTATAACAAGTAGGCCTATATAGTTGTTTTGAATTAACTCTTCCAAATTTTAAAAATTGTGATTGTCATCGAAACCTACTTCATAGCGCTATTTCATGTACTATGATCAAGCACTGAGCTAACCTCAATTCATGTGAATAGATAATTCGTATTCATATTATACTAGTCTACATTTATCACAAGTACGCATTACTTTGGGAGTGTAAAACGTATTTAGATTAGCTAATGAGTAATTGTACACATGCTTTTCAACTTAAATGTGTATTTGGTAAAAGTTAATGAGTATTTACGCTGATAAACACCTTATCTGGAGCTCTGAATTAGATCGTTTGATCAACTTACACACGATCTGGTTTTAATTTCTGGTTTTAATTAAGATTTTAGAATTTCCATACATAAGTTCAGTAACTTGCATGATTGATTGTTTTACATCCCGTCGAGAATTTTTCAATTATATTGAAATGTCACCAGCTGTAAGTGAAGTACCATAAAATTTAGACTTATGCTTAATGCTCATGGCTGTAGCAGTGAGGGTTCTTTATCGTGCCAATGCCTGCTGTGACACAGGACCTCCGTTTTTAATATCATATCTGAAAGACCTGTGATTCTCACTTCTAAATCCCAAGCGTTTGCCAAAGGAGCAATCATTATTTATTTTAACGTCTTAGGTTTGACCACAGGCGTCGGCAATTTTATCAATAAAGTAGAAATATATGAGAAATGGGCATAAATACTACCAATGAGTTTCGCGAGCTATGCTCACGAAGCTCATTGGTAGTTTTTATGCTCATTTCTCATATATTTCTACTTTATTGATAAAATTGCCGACTCCTGTGGTTTGACGCTGCCATGGCACGGGCAGGGCCTGAACTCACGACCTCCCGAACATAGTTTGCACTTTTCCATCATTTTATGGGCGAGCCCATCTTATAAAGAACCAGTACTGTACAGCAAGAATAGTTCAATGGATCAGATTCATTTCTAATTCGGAGAACAAACTGGGCTAATCTCAGTGAGATTCGTCGAGGCTAGACATTTCGAGGCGTCAGTCCAAATATCCAGCCTCAGCTAATCTTGCTGAGATTAAAACAACAGTCTATGCGAAAGACATCGGACCGTCGGACCTGACCGATGTGCAGTGCCTCAGGTCCGACACATCATTTTTTACACCGGACCGGAATGTCCGATGTCTCAGTGTCCAGTTTTGAGCTTTACTATTTTGATGCGGAATCATTTAAATGTTTGTTATAAGTAAAAAATAGCACACAAATCCAAATACGTAAATGAATGTGATTAAAACCGCATGGACTGTCTAAAGTATTATACAGGAGGGATCCCTGGTATAGTATTACTAGTATAATAAATAAGATTCCCTTGGTTTTGCATTTTCACGTGTTTCACTTTTTTACATTAGGTTTTTCGGTCTGACAAAATTTGGTTCGGTCCGGTGTGTTCATTGATTACACAGGACCGAATGTCCTGTGTGGTCCAAAAAACTTTCGCATAGACTGAAACAATGCATCAGAATTACATACATATAGTAAATAAAACCAAAGGACATATTTACCATGAATTGAGACACAGTGACATACATATATGCGTTTAGGATAAATTTTACATTGAACAAATTTATATAACAGCTGGAGGGAAAGGAACCATTGCATAACATCGAATTCAAGAAAACAACTGGAGATAGCTTGTTTAAAATGTGGATTTATCGATATAAAGTTATGAAAATAAAACTACCTTATCTGGGGTACAATTGCAACTTTTACCAAGAGGCCAATTTTTGAAAGTCTTGAGTCTTTCATGCGGTAAATACAGCATGTAGCTGCCGAAGTAGTCAGCCATTTCTGTTTTTATTCGAATTTCCCTCTCAACAGTAACTGCACTTCCGGCAATAAATGGAATAGGATAAACCTAGGAATGTCGATTCTTTTACTATGTAAGTAAATGATACTGTTTCTATCTTTGCGTTTTTATAACTTTAGCACCATTTTAAGATAAATTTAGAAAATAAAGATAAAATCAATATTTTGATATATATAAACTTACAAAAATACCATATGTATAATGTATAGGCAATTATTTTCCGGAAATCTCTGCTATATCGTTTTAGGTTCCACTTTTAGCTTTTCACTCTGACGCCATATTCCATATTGTGGAAGAGGGAACTAGTCCACATCAAGAACCAACTCATAGGTTTCCCTCTGTCAATCATCATGAGTTTACGAAAGGTAACTTTGTACTTTGAATACAAAAGATCATAATGATGACACTTAAAACAAAGTTTAAAATATAGCCCACCAAAATCGAAATTAGAGGACACTTCAAGGTAATGCCCCTGAAGCTGGTCCGGCCTACTCTGAAGATCTATCATAACTTGGCTGGTGAAGTTGGTGGCAGATCTTTTAGATACTTTTGTAATAAAACTGTATCTTGTATCAGCCAAACTGTTGTATATTTTTATTTTCAATTTTATTATAAATTCGCCAGTGTGGACTTGCAGATTAAGAGGGGTGAGGTGTACAATAGCACAGCACACTTGTCATTTGAGGACATAAAATTGATTTTCAACAGAATTTTTATCCAATTAGTTATAGTAGAATATATATTTTTAGTTCATTATCAAAACTCCTGTTACAGATTTTAATTCATTGACAAAATATGCATTTTTATTGGTCATCCTACTGTGTAGTCTGAAATATCTGACTTTTACCTGGCTTTTTTATGATTTTGATATTTACTGTGCCAGGAAAACGTCAGAACCGGTGCCATTACATTAACTGGAAATTTCGTCACCTCCAGTTGGAGGAGACATTCTTGGACCGATTTAAATTTTAAATTACTTGCGAGCCGAATTCAATGCGCGGCTTAGTTAAGGCTTTCCCCATAAATACCAGTGCTGTAAAAAATGTACTTTACCGCACTGGCACATTACATGACGTCACAATGAAAAATACATCATGACAAAGGTCATGACATACATATCTACATTCCTTTTGCGGTTGGAAATGTCAAAATATTTTTTCGTTATTTACCACCGCTGTCAAACGATAATCCGCAATCGTATAAAAGTTTCTGTCAAATGGGTTATATTAATTCTCTTTGATATTGAAATAGTTTCAATTTCTTCTTTATATAACATACACGCTAAAGTAATATCCATATTATATTGTGATCTTGATATCGCCCCTAATCTGCACGTATAGTGACTTTCACAAGGGACTCATTTGCATAAACAGGGTTTCCGTACATACAAATTTTATCATCGGCACAACACCCCGAGGTTTTTGAGCAGGGTTGGGTGGTTAAAACCGCCCCCGGTTTTAACCAGCGGTTTTAACCGTCCCAGTCAATACTCCCTAAGTGGTCAATACTGGTCAATTGAGATTTAAACTGTCCATTTTCCTATTTTTGTACATTTTTTGCAAAGATAAATTAAGTCTTTTCATTATAATATATGGATCAATTGATTATCAATAATTTTCATTAGATAATTAGATGTAATTTCATAAGTTTAATATATTTGGTTTGCTGAAACTGTGATCATAATATCTTCAGAACTGTAAACGAGGGTCACATAGAGCATAACTGGACAATAGGATCTGCTTATACATGTACCTGGACAGATTAAGAATAACAGGTAGCTGAACATTAAGTAAACACAGTGATTTAATATGAATTGGGTGACAGGTGCTGTAGTTAAACAATTTGTTGCAATGTACAGAGCAGGAGATGTACCTGAGCACAGGAAACAGGGTTGACAGGTGTTAATTAGCATACTCTGGGACCAGAGAGGACCAGTGTACATGTTATTGTTATGAAAACATCACCAACACACCCCCTCAAATGATTATTTAACAGTTAAATGAAGATTTGAAACAATTGGTAGTTCTTGATAAACTAAAGAATTTGAACAGAAATAGAAAACACTTTCCACATCATACTATCTATGGCTTCAACAAAACATAGTTTAGGAAATACCACAATTTTCCTCTCACATTCACTTCTTGACCTGCTAAGAGACACAATCATGAAGCCTAGAGATCCTATTTGGAATTTCTATGATATTGTTGAGGACAAGAAGACCACAGCAAGATGTAAAGACTGCAATGCTGTTGTCAGTGCCAAAGTAATACAAACCAAAAATGCACATGCAGCTTCAAATGATTTCACTTGTTGATGCAGTCATGTTAGGTAGATAGTCAGTACGAACTCTGTTGATTACTGTCTATTTATAATTCCAATACTAGGTAAGTAGTCAGTATCATAAATATGAATAATTACTATGAAAGGGGGGGGGGATATGCAAATTTCCTCTAGACCTAAAATAAGCTCTTGTGTGTTGAAAAGTAATTCTGGTATGTTATAAAAGTTAGGGCTGAAACGATATGCAACCATCACGATATGATACATATTTCAATACTTATGCCACGATTCACAACGATACAATTTACAGAAGAAACCAATAATAAAATTTAATTACCAAAATTTAAAATCATGATTTTAAAAGCAAAGTGTTGCTAAACGGTAAGATGCCTGTTGACTCTGTAGTTTAAACTGATAAAGTTCATTATTATTTTCGTCAGACTCAAGGCAAACAACAATATGAACATTATTCGACATTATTTTGTCTCTCATGCAGGTAAAAATAATAAGTACAGGCAGAGCCTGATGTATTTTACTGAACCCGTTTGTAATAAAGATATCGAACTGAAAATCGAGGCATTGAATCAAGCATTTGTATTGAACAGTGTCAATATTTCGGTGAATTGTTTCAGCCTGATCTGGTCCCCGCCCAGCTACTCCATTTTCAGTAGTGAAGTATAAGTATGGAGTGGCAGGAATGGAGACCAGACTGATGAAAACAGTAAATGAAAGTTTGAATCCTTCAGAAATTCAGTATGACAAAAACCAAAGTTCACATATAGTTTTCATCAAGACATCCACCCTTAAAACTAAATTTTTTATGATGAATGTTGATTCATATCGATTATCAAGTTCTGCATGTAATAACACTCAATTTACCTTGTCTCCTGCTTAGTCACAAATGAAAGTGTCTTGTAGTTTGGGATGTCACTTAAAAAGTTACTCCTGTCCCAGCCATACTGTTGGAGTATATATTTGTCATGCTTTTTTGCATGCTGTCCATGTCAACTTATAGATATCAATTGTCTGTTTTCATGTAAATTGTTGTGAGCTCAAAATTTTGTAGACTAAGGCAATTGAATTTTGGTGGGGAAAATGATCTTGATCCATAAGCAAAATTTTGTTAACTTTTATCAACAGGGTTTTAAAGGAAAACTTTCAGTGTGCTATGACAATACTTGTAGCAATTGCAGCATAACAGTTAGATCAGAGAACCAAGCTCCATGAGCTCGCTGTGTCAATTTTTAGTTCAGGAAAATGGGTCACCCAGTTTCTGTAATCTTACTATGTCAAAGGCTTTCTTAAAAACACTTGGTATGGACAGGGAAAGTAAAGATTTCTCATCACTTCACCAACTGCATGATGATGCATATCACCAGTTTTTCCTTGCCACAAAGTTATAAGGCTACAAACACATGTTATTCTACACCTTTAGAATATATATGTAAATATGGACAACGTAGTTTTTACATCAAACTTGACAAAGTTTTAAAAGCTTTGGCTATAAGTTATAACTTTATATGTACAGGAAGACTCCTCTAACAGCTTGGATACACTTTAATGTTGAGGATATTGCAATCCTTGGTGAAGTGAGATTAAATCAAACACATTGATCTTGCATGACAGACTGTCATAAAAAAAATAAAACCTGTTCATATTGTACAACCACATTCATGTATATATCAATGATTGATATTTTGTAGTTGCTAAAAGCGTGCTGAATTGATAAAAATTAAAATGAAAATAGTCTTTATGAAGGTTAAATAAACATACTGATTCAGAATTGAGAAAAATCAACATAAAAATAATATTACTACCCAGAATCAGCTTATTGGAGAAAGAAACAAATTGAAATAAAGATTACTATGGAGGTATACAAAATAATGATTGTAGTTCTTGATTTGTAATGAAAACAAATGTTTTGCTTATTTTCAGGGAAGCAGACAATGAATTGGGCACAGAATGGCGTAGAAATCCCCTATTTACACATGTATATGTGGTAGTGCGGAGTGGGAGGAAGACATAAGCCAAGATGATTTTCATCGACAATAACAACGTTAAGTATGAGGTCTGTCAGATCACTGTAACAGATGATAGCGAAGTGGAATTTACAGTCGAGAACCAGCCAAGCAAACGTGTGGTAGAGCAGACGCCATGTAAGTTTACTCCACTACATTCAGATCCCACAGAACAAGTACAGATACTGCCAGTCGAGCCGGGCGAGCATCGGAAATGTTCAATGTGTGAAAAACGTTTCACTGACACAGAATCATTGGAAAAGCATATGGGTTTACACACTTATGGGAGGGGAAATAACTGTGAAATTTGCGGGAAGTCCTTCAGTGCTAAATCCTTTTTGAAAGTGCACATGATGGTTCACACTGGGGAGAGACCTTTTACATGTGATATCTGCCACAAGGGTTTTTCTCGAAGCTCCAACCTCAAGGCTCATCGTCTGACCCACACCAATGAAAAGCCTTTTAAATGTGACATCTGTGACAAGGTTTTCACTCACCCCTCGAACATGAAGAAGCACATAAAGTCTCAACACACAGAAGGGAGGCCTTACAAGTGTGAATACTGCGATAAGAGCTACAAATTATCCAAGCATTTAAGGAGGCACATTATGGTTCATGATCAAGATAACAAAAATAAAGTTCAGTACGTCTGCGAGGAGTGTGATCAAACATTTTCATCACTTGAAGCAGCTATAAAGCACAAAGAACAGCAGCATGAGGCTGGTGTTCCTGCAAATGACATGCAAGAGTTCGTTGTTGAAGAACTTGTTTCAGATGTGAATGGTGCCTTTTCATTGAAGAAAGATATTAAAATTCCACCCCAGGCTAAAATGCCTACAAATTCTTTATCTAAAGGGACAGGGAATATGAGGATAAAGTGTGATCACTGTACGAAAAGATTTCAAAATCAGGTAGACTTGGATAAGCATATGACACTGCATACAGGAGAGCGACCTTTCAAATGTTCCATTTGTAACAAAGGCTTCAATGCAAAATCATTTCTGAAAGTCCACATGGTGACACACTCAAATGAAAAACCGTATGAATGTGAAGTATGTGGGAAAGGTTTCAACCGACCCTCAAATCTGAAGGCTCATCGAGTTACTCATGATATCAACCCCAAACCATACCCTTGCAATATATGTGGGAAAATGTTTTCACATCCATCTAATGTCACAAAGCATATCACAATTCACACAGATGAAAGGCCTTACCAGTGTGAATATTGTGATAAAAATTTCAGACAATCCAAGCATCTATCACGACACATGCTTATCCACACTTCTGCACCAGGTTCACTTCGATGTGCTCGGTGTGAGAAAAGATTCTTGGATGAAGACCAGTACCTTCAACACAAGAGAGAGCATGAGCAGAAAAGTCAGTTCAAATGCGAGTTTTGCGAAAGAACTTTTTTCCGTTCATCACATCTAAAAAGACATGTACTAACTCATACCCATGGTCGAGCAAATTCCTGTGATTATTGTGGAAAACCTTTTAATTCCATGGCGAATCTTAGGAGGCATCTGATGATAAATCATAAGAAAGATACCAAATATCAGTGCCAAGTCTGTCATCAGTTGATTTTGCAACCATCTCATCTAGCAAAGCATATCAAAGAGCACCAGTGCCCAGTTGTTTCAGTGAAGGAAGGGGAGAAAATTTTCCCCGAAGAAACTAATCAAGATGAGAGAGCTTATAAATGCTACCTTTGTAAGAAGATGTTCAAACAACATATCCTACTTAAGAAACACCTCCAGGTCCACAATAAGATTCTTTACAAATGTGGAGCATGTGACAAACTTTATTCTTCCATGGCCGCCCTGAGAAAGCACATTGTTGTACATACTAGTGACGGTCCATTTAAATGCAACATGTGCTCAATAGAATTTGAGCAGTATTCCGAGTTAACAGAGCATCATCAAAAATGTCATGCAGCTAGTAAAGATGAAAGAAAATATGTATGTGAAGTTTGTGGAAAGAGATTCAGATATCGACTGTCTGTTCGGAAGCACATGGAGCTGCATAATATGGAAGAAGACAAAACTGCAATGTTTCAATGTGACGTTTGCACAAAAAAATTTCGTCACATTTCTTCACTTTCACGCCACAAGAAAAGTCACGAGCTACAAACATTTGAGATGAAGGGAGATGGAGGTGTGTCCCAGACAATACATTATGTGTTGGAACAAGGTGTCCCCATCTCCAATGAAATGGAGCTGCAGAACCAGACAATACAATTAATACCAAATGATGAAGTTCCTGGAGAGGTAGCTGAAATTGAAATCCCAGCCAATGCAGTTCCATACATCACTGAAGAAGGAGGACAGCAAGTATTGCACATTGCCATTAATGACACAGAAAACCAGAAATCAACACAGTCAGTGATGTCAAATGATGCAGGAAATGAATTATCAGGGGTTAAAACTAACAACAGTCATACAACAGGTTTACAGACGTCCACGACAGGGACTGCTGGTAAGGCAGAGTATCAAGTTGTGGCATCAGGTGATGGAAAAACAGAATACCAGATTATTGAGACTGACAATTGTGGGAACTCAGGGGTGCTTGTTGTATCAACGGACAAAAGTCAGGTTGCCAGTAACAACAAAACAGACACGGGTATGCATGTTTCTGTGACGGAGAGCAGAGCAGTAAGTGAAGTGTCGGGAAAATTTCAAGTTGTAGCCCCCAACTCAAAGAATGCCGAAGTGCTTGTTCATACAGCTGCAGGCAAAAAATTTCATGAAGGATCAGAAACTGTTTCAAATGGGAACACTCAAACTATGACAGAAGTGCAACAAATTGAAGAGAAACTAGAAACTGTGACATATTTGAATTTCAGTGAAGGACAAGTGGACAAGAATTCATTTGATGACATTTCCTTTGTGGTGTCCAGTGATGAATCTGGAAAGCAGTATTTCCAAGTTCCATCAGAAATCCTCGGCAAAGCTTTCAATCTTCAGGCTTTGCATGCTTCAGGAGAGCCACTAAAGATTCAAACTGAACAAAGTGCCACTGGGAAATCTGGCAATAGTGCATCTGTGGAAAATGTCAAGATTATATATGCAGATACCCCTGCAGTAAGCCAAATTTCCTATGACGGTGAGTACATCCAGCTTATCGAAGGAGCTGAGAATTCCGAGATAGGGGAAGGGGTTGACCATCTTGCAGAAACTATTGTTGTCTTGGAGTCGCCCTCCAATATTTCCAATACTGACCATTCCTATGTTAACACTTGTGAAACTAATGTTAAATCTGGACCAGACAAGTGATCCAGTATGATGTACTTAAGATTAAGAGTTCCTAAATGTTTATTATTCTTTTCAAAGGTAAGCATGTTTTGTATTATGTTATACATTCTCAGTGTATCAAAATCACAGAAGTTTTTTTTGTATGCTTGCTAAAGGCTTTATTCTTATTTAGAATTTTTGTCTGACCAGACATTACACGTGATGGAGTAGGGTCAAAATGCATCAAATGAATGCTGTTATATGAATGCAGTTTAACAGTTCACTTTTTATAAACCAGTATTTCAGATGTTTATCAATGATGCAACTTTTTGTAAGTGACCTAAATTAATAGTGGTAAATGGTTGTATATAGTACATTTATTATGACTGGGGTAAATTACTGTATCATGTGAGTAATTTTTCTGCATTTTGGGGGTAAAATTATTGTATTTATGTGGATAAAATTACTGTAATGTGTGGATAAAATTATTGTAATATCTGGATAAAATTATATTGTAATATGTGGATAAACTTATATTGTAATATGTGGATAAAATTACTGTAATCTACAGATAAAACTGTTGCAATATGTGGATAAAATTACTGTAATATGGGAATAAAGTTATGGTACTTATGTGGGTAAATTCGTCGCATTATATGGGTAAAAACTACATTATCCCATGGTGGAAAAGTTGTACGATGTATGAGTTTGTGTATTGTTACACCTTTGAAAAACATTTATATTCTATAACACTGTCCTTGGATTGCATGAATACTGCTTTACTGTATCTGATCACCATTTAGATTTGTGATTTTTTATTATCATAATTTGTTTAAGTGGGAATACTGATTTATATTTGTATTATTTATTACTTTTGAGCTCGTAAAGTGAAATTCACTTTGATTTTCCTGTTGTTTCCTTCCGTGCCTTGCATTATTAATGAGGACTAATCTCTGCTACCGAATAAATAAATGCTTGCACATATTGTGATTTTCTGATTGTTGATAATTATCTACTGAACTGGAGGTTTTGACTACCAATAATTTATTCTCTCTGCCATTGAAAGTTGTCAGTACAGTTTCAGGTCACCAGAGTCACTCGGATGACCTATCTGCCATTGAAAGGTGTCCGTACAGTTTCAGGTCACCAGAGTCACTCAGATGACCTATCTGCCATTGAAAGGTGTCCGTACAGTTTCAGGTCACCAGAGTCACTCGGATGACCTATCTGCTTTTGCCTGTGGTCCATTGTCGTGCGTCAGTATTAAAACTTTTGAACATTTTCAGCTTCTTCTCTGGAACAGCTAAACCAATTTTGGTATATACATCTACTTGTACAAGTCAAAGGAAACAAAAATTGTGGTGTATAACATGTACAGGTCAAGGGAAACAAATGGTTCATGCTCAAGGGTGGGGTTCATCTGGTCATGTATTGAAAAATGCAAATGTATCATGGAAAACCTTTACCTCTGGACATCATTATGGCATGATTATAAAGAGCCCTACACCAAAACTTTGAAATTCATTACCCCTGGGCTTGGGGAACATGTCCCAGGGTGGGGCCACGTTAGTCATACATTAAAAACGACTTAGATAATTAGATAGTAAATAATAATCTTCAAAAATTTTTACTTCTGGAAATCACCTTTCACTAAACAGTCAAACTGTTAGTATGGTTATAATGATCCTTTACCAAAACTGACATTCAGTAAGGGTTAATGTACGAGTATCGCTCCATTCCTTAAAAGTAATAGACCGAGGCCCCGAAGGGGCCGAGGTTCATTGCTTTTAAGGAATGGAGTGATACGAGTACATTGACCCACTTAAAATCCACTGTAAACATTAATAAAAACTCAACTTTGTGCATTTTAATCATGTCTTACGTTTTTCATTCTTTTGTTGCATGCATTTATATCTACTTGTATAAAGGTTGACCTACTTTCCGAACACTCCATTCCTGAAAAATAATGGAGTGTTCGAACAAAAGAATGACGTCATAGGTGGATTTTAATTACTTCTGGGCTCCTGTCAAGTTAGTCATATATTAAAAAATGCTTATATTTGAGAAAATCTTGTTTACTTCTTGACTTCAAGTTGTTGGCATGATTATGTTGAACTTTGTACAAAAACAGAATCCAGCATGACCCCTAGGTTCAGACCCTAAGGTGGGACTGAGTCGTGTATTGAAGATGCATTATATCTTATAAAAAAAATCTTTAAAAAAAAAAAAAATTCTGGACATCAAGGAGGCAAAATGTTTCCATGATTTTAGTGGGCAATGAACTCCCTACCAAAATTGTGAAATTCATTACCCAGTGTTGGGCATGATAAGTCAAAGACAATATGTATGGAAAATGCAACTGATGATCTTCTTTACTACTGAGCATCAAGTCGAAAAACTTTAATTATAATGAGCAATGTGAAATTAATTGCATTAGGTGGGGCTTAGTTGCGAATGTAATGTTAAAAATGTAATATATTGTTGTCGGTTCCTTTTTATTTCCGTGCAGAATTACGGTTAAGGGCCCCCCTCTACGATCTTTCTCCGTCAGCTCTCTCCAAGATAGCATTGGCCGACTAACTCTACGTCTCACAGGAACTTGTATGTTTAGAGCGCACTTGACTGCACTGCTGGATCTGACAACGTGGCCAGCGGAGTCTCCTTTCCCTTAAGATGAGGTCGAGGTCGTCGATGCCAAGCCGCCCCAGCGATTCAGTTGAACCCACAGTGGCCATATCTTCAGGCTTGATGTTACAGATCTGTCTTATCATGGCCCTGTCATTGCGTAGTAGGCGATGAAGATTTGGCTTGGTCAGTGCCCAGGTCTCGCTGGCATGGAGCATATCGCTCCGTACGCAGGTGTTATACACTCGACCACGGGTCTTATAAGACAGGTGGCGTGATGTCAGGACTGGTAGCAGCTCCCTGATCTTTTTCCAAGCAGTCTTCACACGCGTAGTGGCTGCAAGGTCACAGCCACCAGCTGCGGAAAGCATGTCTCCGAGGTAGCAGAAGGAGCCTACAACCTCCAACTTGTCCAGACCAACTTGGATATCACTCTGCGGCCTGCCGTCAAGAGGGCGAGCAATTCCCATGCATCTTGAATATCTGAAGTCAGGGTCCAAAGACAGGCATATGAGCCCACTGCATTTCTTGTGCACCCAATGCTTGCAGCCATTACAGAAAATACTATTGCTGCCTACACCTGTACGACATACAACATATGGGAAGCCGCCCGGGTTTTGCCCGCATTCACTCTCAGTCCTTTCCTTCCCATAGCTTCTTTCCAAGTCAGAAGCCTCTTGACACATTCATCCAACGAGTCAGTAATGATAACCAGGTCATCTGCATACAGATTCTCCCAGGGAACACCGGTGCGAAATTCGCGTGAAAGAGCCTCGAGTACGATGATGAAAAGCATAGGGCTGAGTACTGACCCCTGATGGACTCCGACCTTCACAGCAAACCCCTCACTGTAGCCATCACCAACGCGAACACAGCTACGGGCATTGGCATACATCCCCTGCACCAGACGCACAATCCACTCTTCCACACCAAGTTTTCGCAGTGCCCACCAGATCACCTTCCGAGGGACACGGTCAAATGCCTCTTCGAGGTCCACGAACGCCATATAGAGCCGTTTGTTTACTGCAAGATATTTTTCCTGCACCTGCCGAACAACAAATATTGCGTCAGTTGTACCTCTGCCACGGGCGAAGCCAAACTGGGAGTCATCGAGTGTCACCAACTGCCTAATAAGGCTGTCCACAATCCTCTCCAGGACTTTCATGACTTGTTCTGTCAGTTTGAGTCCCCGGCAGTTGCCCCTGTCCAGAGCATCACCCTTGCCCTTGTAGAGGCAGACAATGAAACAAACTCTGCTCCCAGTCAGTGGGGACATTGCCATCACGGACGATTGAGGATGCATGGATACACCTGTGTCACCTGTGGCTCTGATCATCTCCACTACTATTCCCGATGGTCCAGCTGCTTTACCCGACTTCATTTTGGAGATGGCCCTTTTCACCATATCAATTGTGGTTGGGACAGGTGGCCCTTCCACTGTTGATTCATCGGTTAGGTGTTCAGGGTCCCATTCAAATTCCACATTTAGGAGCCTTCATAGTGCTCTAACCAAGCTTTCTCCTTTGCTTCTTGGTTCAATGACATCTCACCTGCATAATTCTTTATTGGTTTGTCGCCCACAACATCAACATTCTCCCTTCGCATCTGGTTTGCAAGGCGGTACACCTCTGAAGACCTGGTATCTACGTTTTCGTATATCTGCTTTTCTGCCTCATAGCGAGCATGATGAACTGCTTGTCTAGATATACGCTTGGTCGCGTCATACTCTGCTCTTGTGCCATTTCTTTCGGACTTTCAGACCTTGTAAGCTAACTTTGTAAGCTAATAATATATATTCCGTAAAATCTTTACTCCTGCCATTAAGCAGGAAAACTGATTGCATGATTATTTATAACGAGCCCTCTTGAAAACTAAAGATTCATTTGCCTTTTTGGAACTCGAGTTCAGGGAGGGGGGGGGGGGTTTACTGCCCAATGCTATTAAATCATAAAATCGTGGCAGCATTGGTCGAAAACACATATGTGAGAATTAAAAAGTGATTGTAGGGAATATAGAGTCACAGAGATAGTAATTGCAATCCCCCCCCCCCCCCCCCGCCCTGTTGGACTTGCTTTATACATCACCCACACAGGTCTGCCCTGAAACGGGTGTAGGAACCGCTCTGCTCTTGATTGTTAAATTCGCCAATCAAGGACCCTCAAAAGGCATATATAAATTTAACTGTATGGTCTATTTTAAATATATGGACATTATGATACAAAATATGTTATGTACAAGTTTCCACATTGGTCTAACCATGTGCACAATAATGCAGCAGATGTAATATGGGGGGGAAATTGTAACATAAATATGATATATGTATGTAGTATCTTTTTTTAAAATGCTGGCATGACAACGGGGAGGGTGCCCGCGCGCACCCAATCAGACTGACGGTCCTCTAGGGTATAGAGATACCCCGTAGTTCATTTAGATTCGATGTACAAGTAAAGGGGACGACAAAAAAAGCTGTGTTTAAATGACTGTCGAGATTAACCGATGATATTTTACAGTCCCGTTTTCAGAATCATTTTACTGACTTGTACGAGTACATCTTCATTGACCACGAGTCAACTGCATTTTATTATACTGTTCGTGTCATGGAAATTCTTACAAGATTATTTATCAATCCGTGTAAACCCTTCTTTCATCCTTAGTATGAATACATGAGAGTGAAAAAAATGTTTTTCATCATCAAGTCTACTCGTATCAAATCCGATACAGCTTCATTGTGTTTTTTGTCGAGGAATGGCTTGGTATCGACCTCTTTCTTACAAAGTCTATCAGCCGATAAGCGAAATCGTGTTAAACTTCTCCTCAGCTTAAAATTTAATTTCAGATATGCCAAAACTAATTAAACGATCAGAGAGAAAAAAACACATCCAAAAATTATTTACATTTTTTGTCTAAAACACCCAAGACTGTCCCCGGGAAGTTACATTTGTCAGAATGCGAAGCAACTTTGTGAATTCCATTTCTAAATACAATATCTAAGTAAACAATCCTTAAATGGACTTTTGAATTTTTAATACGTACTTTAACATAAGTCATAACGAACACTATCGACTTTGGTGATCAGAAAATTGGTGGAACCATACGGGGGGGGGGGGGGGGGGGGGGGTCATGTCATATATAGTGATTTGGATTTACAATATGCATCATATAAAAGTAGGAAATATTTCAAATCTACACCACATACTTAGTATTGATTTTAAAATATTGAATCAGAAAAACAGCAAATTGCTGCACTATTAATCACCGGTATTGATTTTGCCAAATTTTAGATGACATTTATCTCAACATAGGTTATCGTACCTATTGTGCACCACCTCCCCCCATCACTGAAATTCTATCAATATTTTGAAAGATGTCATAAAAAGGCTGAGCTCAAAAATACCCATTTCAGGCCATCAAATTTGATCTTTGAAATTCAACGATTTCCACGTTGAATACTTGTCATAAACAATAGTTCAGATAATATTTTTCCAAAATAGCGTATAAAAATATTGCAATGGATCCACATGGAGTGGTCTCCAGAAAGAAAAGTTGGCGACTAGTAGCCAGCTACTTGAACCAGGAAAAGTAGCTACTAGTAGCCAGCTACTAAAAGTAAGAAACGTTAGCTACTCGTAGCCAGCTACTACAAAATATAAAAGTTATAATTACTGATAGCCAGCTACTAGATGAAGGTTACAGAGTTTGAAAATTATTATCTACTAGTATCAGGTTTATTTCTAAAGATGACGAGGAGTCGTATGAAATTTCATGCTCAATTTCCCCCAATTACATAACGTTGCAATGCAAAATACGAATAAACTTTTCCAGCTGAGTGTTTACTTTGAAAATGATTCGGATTGAATTCAGACCTTCATTCATTTGATATTCCATCCATTTTGAGATATCAGCTACTTTCACAATTTGATTCGAGTTACCCTGAAATTTCAACATTTGTGTGAATACCGTAAGGAACTTTGTGTTTGTGTAAGATATCTGACGAATTTACGATTATACATATGACAAGAAGTGATAAAGGGTGTCTTGATACGTCACCAATTTCCAGATATCTCTCTTAAGGAAATCGGCCACTTATACATTTTGATTTGCGATACAATGAAATTTAAAGATCTGTGTGAATACCTTAAGGAACTCTGTGTTTATATTATATCATTTAACTAACTTACAACGATACGTATGGCGAGTAGTGATATTGGGTATCTTAATATACCATCGATTGTCAGATATCACGCTGAAGGAAGTCAGGTACCTTTTGATTGCATGTAACCTGAATTTTCTAGGTTTTTTGTAAATATCTGAAGTTTGTATTAGATATCTGACTAATTGACAACTATTCACGTGAAGAGGAGTGATATCAGGTATCTTGATGTACCACTGATATTTAGATATCACTCTTAAGAAAGTCAGCTACTTATATACCTTTTGATTCCAGGTAGCCTGAAATTTCAGGATTTTCGCAAATATCGTAAGGAACTCTGTGTTTGTAGTAGATACCCGACTAATTTACCATTGCACATATGACGAGGAGTGATATTAGGTATCTTGATATGCCATCAATTTTCAGATATCACCGTAAAGGAAGTCAAGTGCTGATCACACTCGCCGTTGCTTAACTTGCGTGATGAAGAGAGTCTCTACAACATCACTAGAAAGGCTAGTCCTCTTACACTGTCCACTACACTCATTTGTTAATGATGATTAAAATATATAAAGCTGAATACAACCACTCTATGAAAGCATAACGCATGAGACAACCATTCCTAATACAATGACAATATTAGCAATGATGCATGTTTTTAATGTCTTTTGTGATGCAATCTGACGTTTTCGTTATGTTTTTCATATTTGAATATTGAACTTCATTTCAAGATATACGACGCAAACTATATAATTGTTCCAAAGGGGAGAACATTTTCAATAGGATGTAAACCACAGGGGCTAAACTCGTTGTGTTATTAACACAAAAATGACCTACATGTAATTTATGATATAGCCAAACTCCAAGGCTACGGTGTCAACAATTTTGGAACCTAAAGAAAGGTATTATCAAAAGGAATGTACATGGGAAATATGAAAGCCCTGCCACCAACCATTCAAAAGTTATGGTTAAAGTTAAAGTTTTTCAAAAGTAGGTAATATCCCAAGGTCATGACGTCAAAACTTTAGCTACCTAAAGAAAGGCCTTGACATAAGGAATATACACGTGAAATATGAAAGCATTCAAAAGTTATGACCAAGGTTAAAAGTTTGCGGACAGATATCCGGACAGACCAAAAATCACATACCCCTGAATGATTCCGGAGGCATAAAAACAGATGGACCCTTGCTCATAAAAGTAAACAGTTAGTCACCTATTGTAAGAAAGGGGAGGGAACTAGTTTTACAGTATAAAAGTATTTAATTGTGTCCTTGATCTTTCACTATTTGATCTCAAAATCAGTAGAGGTCTTTTTATGTTATAGAGATTTATCACAATGTGTGTCATTGCACAAGCTTGGAGAAAACTAAAGTCATCATCTGGGAACCATTTTTGAATTTACAATTTTTTGACCTAAAAATCAATAAAAGTCTTCTTCAAGTCATAGGACATGATCATAAGAATGATCTTATTTTTATGGGATATTGGCTAATTTCCTATAGAGATGCAGTTGTGAAATTGTATGGTACAGGTACGTTGCCATGGCAACAATTGAGAATTTTTGTCTAATATTATAAATAGATTAAAAACAGTTGGGGGGGGGGGTTCAATCTCAATCTTATACTAAATGTTTGGCCTATTTCGATTTCGTCATACATCACCCCCTGCCTGACTATTAGAAGTATACTTAATGCATGCCATAAAAATTAATTCGTTATTGTTTTTGTGTGTGTAGCTTTTACATGTGTAGATGATTCGTTATCTTTGTTTGATGGCTATATTCAATAAATGTTATATATGTAGGATTCCGTTAAAGATGTAGGATTGTTTGAATTGATTTTAAGCATCCGGGGAGTCCATGTATGTATAGTTTAATTATTGAATATCGAAACAGTAAATGTTAGAAGTGTGTACAAAAAATATAAATGTTAAATTACGTTGCCTCTTACGCATGCATAGAATATAGGAAAAAACAGAGATTCTTTACATACAATTCCATATACACTTGCTGGGGTAGTGCTTCCTCCTATTGCGTGAGACCTTAAAAGCATTAAAGACTCGATACAGTTACGGATGCGAAGACAATGAACTTAACCTATTAATTTCAATTCAGCAACCAATCAATTTTGATTCAGCAATTACTTTTTCTATCCACCATTTCTTTAGTGGCACTGGAAGCTAGGTAGGTTTATTTTATATGATAAACATTCCAGGATCACCGTGAACTCTCTAAACCATCACAATAGCTGATACGGCGTCTGATCTCCTTCCCACAATTCCGTTCGTGAACTCCCAAGTAGTCTGGTTCTCTTCCCACAATTCCGTTTGCACACTCTCTACTGAAAGAAGAGAGTGCGCAAACTCTCATGTTGGTGTATACAAGTGATAGGATATCGATTAATTTTCATAATCGATCATTGGTTGGACTCGGTTGCTGCTTCCGATGCGATTTTACGGATTATAATAGGAAGACATGGTTTTATTTTTAAAGGCATATGACGTACAAAGTATTTCGTGTTTGTTCGGTTGGTTCCTGTTGTTCGTCGTCTGTCTCCGTTTGTCAACTTTTTAATTTTCACATTTTTGACTTCTTCTCTAGAACCACTGGGTTAATTTCAACCAAATTGGGCAAAAAAAAAAGCATTTTGGGGTGAAGGATGGGGCTACAATAGGAATCAAAATTTTACATGCGAATATATAGGGGAAGGCTAATGTGACTCAGGTGAGCGATGTGGCCTATGGGCCTCTTGTTTACTTACATGTGTATATCTATAGATTTGCATATGAATATAATTCTGTATAAAGTTATGTTTGTTCAAGAGTTCATTGCAATCTTTGTGCTTTATATGAAATATTTCAAATGCAATGTGCATCTAAATTATGTCATACTCGTATCCATTCTCAATGACCATGTAGCAAGAGACAGCATGGCAAGAATCCCATCGTCATCGAAAGCAAGTTTTAATGGTCGAGTGGTCTAAAGCACTAGTCGCACGCTGTTATAAGAGATTTTATTCCGCAGGTTATACGTTCAAACCCGGAGAGGGGCAGAAGTGGCTAGACAAATATAGTGAATTTTCTGTGCTTTATATTAAACATTTCTTCATTTAGGGCAGTTATGTTTGGTAAGGAGTTCATATTGCAATCTCTGTGCTTTGTAGAAGTGGAAACGGGCCAATTCTTGAATGCATTCTATGAGAAGTGTATATACATCCGACAATCGATTATGGAAAAAAAATAATTGATCATCAAAATCGGTAGCTTTTTCCGTCAACAATTCATGTTTTCTGATTATCGGTACAACACTAGTAGTCTGGATGTTTTCTATTAGTAGTCTGGATGTTTTCTATGGAAAACAATTCCCCGTTAAATGTAGTCAAAAAGGTGAAGATAACGAACAGTGATCAATCTTATAACTTCTACGGGCAATACAAAATAGAGAGTTGGGCAAACACGGACCCCTGGATACAGTGGAATTATTAGAATTCGTGGTGGCTCAATTTTCGTGGAATTCGTGGGTATCCCTCATCCACGAATTTACATCCTCAACGAATAAAGAATCATAATTACATTCCAGAGTGATCTTTCTTACAAATATATAAATCCACGAAATTACGTCTCCACGAACCCGTAAACATTCAGCAATCCACGAAAATTGGCCCCCACGAATTTAAATGATTCTACAGTATACCAGAGGTAGGATTAAGTGCCTAGGAAGTGTAAGCATCCCCTGTCGACCGGTCACACCCGCTGTGAGCCCTACATCTCGATCAGGTAAACGGAGTAATCGCAGTCAAAATTAGTGTGTAAAGAACGGCCTAACAATTGGGTTCTTGTTGGATTGCATAACTGTTATGCAACTTGGGATGATCCTGGTTTTAAATACAATATTTTTGAGTTCACAATTTTTATCAGGCACTATGACAAAGACCTTTTCATTCATTAACATTAATGTTCTTAATTTTTTGTTTACTAGATCTGCGCCAGTTTAAGGAGGACTTTTTATTCTTTAGAAAGCGTCTAAATGTACACAAACGTCCGGATGATCGAGACTAACTCTCTTGTACCAATCGGAACATCCTTGGACCTTTTCTCGTCAAGTCGAGAAAATGTCACCATAATGCATATTACTCTGGATCACATGGCAAGAAAATTGGCGTCGTCCGTGAGTGAGGCTTACATCCTAGGATTTTTTCTCGACTCGAGACGGAAAAGACCGGGCGATGTTCCGATTGTCTCAAGTACATTAGCGCGTTACGCAAGTTTAAAGCTTGTGTGAGGTGCCCTCTGGTGAGAAAATGCATACGTTGTGTGCCAGGAAAAAGCTCCCGGATTTGATAGAGCTTGAAATATGTCTCCTATGTAGTCATTTTTGATAATTTGGTCATTTAAAAAAAAAAACATATCTTAGCAATTTGCGCTGATTCTAGAATGATTCTATACAAAAATTTCGATGACTGAATGCATGACTCTAATAGCTGCGCATGGTTCAATAATTAAACATTATGTTACAATAGTTAGATAAGCAGGGAGGGGTTATGTAATTTGACACCCCCTATTTTACGTAAAAGAGCATCTTGTCCCAGAAGATAGAAAAACTGACACCCCCGTCTATCACGGTGAAATTCATTTAATGAAACATGATGCGGACAGGGAAAATACCACTGAAAGGCACATCTTCATGAATGTTTTATAACACAGCAGAAAGGTTCTTCCCTAAGTGGATTATTCATGGGGAAAATTACATAAAAAAGCAGGAGCTATGAGTTAATAGCTGGGGAGACAATTCGTTTATTTATACAGAGGAGGGTAGACTATTGGTATCGAATGACTATGGGGAAAATGTCATCTGCATTTCCAACTGATTTCTTTGTTCTACCACCCACCCCCCTCTCCGTCTGTCCCTCTCTCCCATGACCCAGTCTAGATTATTTCCATATTTGTTTTAATTAATTGGATATTGTCATTTACGTTAGTAGTAGAAATGTGTTTAGAGACTGAGATCCCCCTCTCTCTAACATGATCTACGCTGAATTATATGCAAATTGTAGTCCTGTTATTTTTATGATTAAAGTTTTATATTCGCGAAATACTAAGACAATCCTGCTGTGACATTTACGTATCCTCGTGTGTGAGGTCAGACTGTGTGAGTCCTCACCTCCCGCCGCTGCCCGGGCTATGTGAGTCCTCACCTCCCGCCGCTGCCCGGGTTGTGTGAGTCCTGACCTCCCTCCGCTGTCCGGGCTGTGTGAGTCCTGACCTCCCTCCGCTGCCCGGGCTGTGTGAGTCCTCACCTCCCGCCGCTGCCCGGGCTGTGTGAGTCCTCACCTTCCGCCGCTGCCCCAGAGGAAATATAACATTGAGGTAGTATGTAGTTTACACAATACATTACACATGTTTCAGGTGAAACCCCTCTGCAATGTATACTGGTCCCTACCTCTTCTCGGTCCCTCCCCATCTCTTCTCTCCCTCCCCTTTACTTGTCTTACCTATCCTCCACACCCAAGTTAAACTCACGCCTCTTGGTGCTTTTGACAAGAAATCCCCAAGTATTCGAATTTCTTTCCTGAAGTTAACCTCACATATAAATATGAGGATAAAATTGCTGCAAGATGCTTCTATAAATGCAAATGTTTCCCCAGTAGTTTTAAAATCAGCGTGGACTTTGATACCTTGGGACTAAATGGTTGATGCAGTAATGAAAATCATCGTTCAATACGACAAAACGCCGCATATTCTTCATCTTCTCGCGTTCCCTCGGCTCCCCGTTCTCATTCATCAAGTTTATTGAAAGATTGATATTTCACGCCGGACTCCGCAAAAATTTGGCGACCTTATCAGTCATAGCTCTCCGTTTTTCTTTTCCGAGAAAGCTAACCAAGGGTCGTATTGACTATCAAACTATCATTAGGGTCCCCCCTCTCAATTGGTCGTGTTGCTTTAGTAGCGTTTCCGTTGACAAGAATCAATAGGCTCCGCATCCTTAATGAATAATTCAGGGCATGACTTTTCACATCTGAGGTAAATTCTTTCCTTTTTGAATGGATTTATTATTTAAAGCGGGTGTCATAACAAGTATGTATCAAAATTTTAAGAATGGGTTACAGCATAGTGCGCAATGCATGGTGATACGTGTTCGATTCGCATTAAAAGGGTTAAGATTTGATATGGAACAAAAAATGAATGACATATATAATCTGGATCTAAATTAATAAAACAAACAATAGATAAATAAAACCTGGTTATTTCTTCAAAGTTCAAATTACACACGATGATGATGTTCACCCTTCGAATTCGGAGATGGCAACGATCTCAGTTTCAAATATAAGATCGGAGAGTGTTAATTGCAGACCCGGAACCGGAAGGCACGGCTACACGTGGTATACATGGGTGTGGGTGGTACAGTGCAGGTGGAAGTAGATCTAGCCTTGTGCGAGACTCGCATTCCGGAAATGTAAATACTATAGTATATGAAAATATACGAAATCGTTATCTGCTTTAAGATTAAAGTCAGTTTTCTTCTTCTTATACTTTGTGTTCCTAAGGTGGCTTGTTTTGTGCAATGTCGTCTTTCGGGGCGAAACTTCTTCAAAACGACGAGCCCCGCTCGTGCCATGACCGCGTCAAACATGGTCATTGCCAAACACTCGACATATAGAAATGAGAACCATGGGTCTCTCTATGGTGTCCGGATAGGGCCATTTGCAAAAGCGTGACTGCGCGTGAGTCACAACACGCCGTCACGCCAACAAGCAACGCGCCTCTCTTCACGCCGACAAGCAACGCGCCGTCACGCCAACAAGCAACGCGCCTTTACGCTAACACAACTTTACACAATTCACCTTCGCGCCGACAAGCTTCGCGCCGCCACGCCAACAATTGCAAGCGAAGCGCGTTGCTTGTCTGCGCGAAAGCAAGTTGTGTAAAGTTATATTAGCATGACGACGCGTTGCTTGTCGGCGCGAAGGCACATTGCTTGTTGGGGTGAGAGCGCAAAGGCGCGTTGCTTGTTGGCATGACGGCGTGTTGTGACTAACGTACAGTCGCGCTTTTGCAAATGGCTCTATCCAGACACCATATCTACGGATATGACCTTTAAAGCGGAAGTCCTTGCAGGCGTTGATACGTCAAAGAGCCCTCACTGCTACGGTCCTGAGCGCTAAGTATATAGGTCTAAGTTTGGGTTACTTCACCAGTACAGCTGGTGACGTCTCAATATGAGTGAAAAACTATCAATGTGGCGTAAAACAAACAACATATCAATGATGATAGAACAAAAAAAGAATGACAATTTGCGCTTTCCATTCCAAATAACGAAAGGAAAAAACCACGACAAAATCTAGGTGAAAAGACGACAAATTCAGTCTGTAATTTAGTGACTTAATTTTGTCGTTTTGTTGCCCCCCCCCCCCCCTCCCCTTTGCTGGTTGCTCTCCTGAATTGTATCGATTTTTTTTGTTCTGTCGTCTTTTTTCATTATGTCGGGCGAATAAAAAACAACCCCAAAAGACTAAAAACAAAATCAAAAATAAAGAAACATAAACAAATAAAAAAAAACAAAAACCACTACCCCCCTCCCACAAGAAGAAAAGGTAAAATGTTAATTGTCGATTTGTCGCCTTTTGATCTGTCGTCCTTTGCCCCGAAACAATATAAAGACGACAACGACACGAACGAACCATCAATTGTTCCACCGATATTTTACCAAATTATTCACACAGAGAACTCTGATGGCAACTACTGGACTTCGTTAATAGCTGATGACTTACATTAATGATTGTCGTATTATGCAGCTATGGAAATCTGAACTTACAGAACATTAATAGTTCCAGTTAATTTATCAAGTTGATAGGCATTAATAAAAATCGACGACGTCTGTTCAGTTTATTGATACCATTTATTTTACCATGTCTAAAATCTGAATAATGTTGAAATTTTACTTATTGACTATAGATTTCAAATGTGGTACCCTCTGCTCGTTACGAGACAACCAGAGTGAAATATAAACTGGATAAATGAGTAAAATGCTAGTGGTCAGTTTTCGACAGATTTCTCTGATATTTTTTCAAAATTCTTCAGAATCAACATTACCATTTCCACTTGGGTCAAGAACAGGGCACTGCTGTTATGAAATGAAACATGATTTGTCCTCTCACGAAAACTTGTTATCGAAAGACTTCCGACTGTTTAATTTTCGCTGGTCTTGACAGATTTCTCAGTCCTGTAATTGTTTTTGTGTGTGAAATTCTATCGACAAGAAACATGGTGATTTAATTTGGCTCTCTCGCTGATGGAAGATAACTTCATTTATACAAACGAGGAAATCATTAGATAAAACAGCTTAGAAATGTTACAGAAAAGTGTAGTATTCAACGATCTTTCTCAATTTTCAACGTATGTATCTATGTTCTCGGAGTGAGGATTCACACAATAAAACAAAGGCAACATTAAGGTTTCACTGCACTTCTAAGACATAGGCACCTCATAAGCCACATATCCGTTCGTTTATTTGCTTTACGTCCTTTCGAGAGTTTTCCTCTTATAGTCAAGCCATCACCAGTGAAGTGCCACAAATTTTGACTACCGTGACACGTGACCTTGGTTTTCAAGGTCTCGCACAAAAGACCTCAGACTCGCCACTAAATGCGGATCTACGGAAGCCGATAGGCATGGAAGCCGATAGGTGCCAGGGTATAGAATTAATATTCAGTTAACTGGCGGCCGCCACTTATTATCCGGCGGCCGCCACTTATGAACCGGCGGCCGCCATATAAATTAAGTGGCAGCCGCCAGTTGATTTATCTGGTGGCCGCCACTTAATTTACCTATAGTGGCCACCACTTTAAAATTTAACTAATCGGCTTCCGTACAGGTCATTTGGCAAACAAGGTTCAATCTCTATGGCAAGCCCTTTTACAATTTATTCGTAAAATAAGATATCTCTTTAAATAAGAGAGATATCTTTATTGGTTAAAGAGATGTCTCTGTAAGTTAAAGAGATATCTTTTTACGCTAGGGAGATATCTCTTTCACTTTAAGAGATATCTCTTTAAACAAAAGAGATATCTCTTTTGTTTAAAGAGATATCTCTTTAAACAAATGAGATATCTCTTTACGCTTGGGAGATATCTCTCTTTCTCTTTGAGAAATATCTCTCTATCGATGTAAAAAGAGATATCTCTTTAAATCGTCAAAAAGAGATATCTCTTTAATATCTATCTCTTTGAGAGATATTTCTTTTTCAACGATTACAGAGATATCACTTATACTTTGAGAGATATCTCTTTAGGAATCTTAGAGAGATATCTTTTTAAGTGAAGAAGATATCTCTCAAAGTAAAAGATATATCTCTCAGAGTAAAAGAGATATCTCTTTAAGTGAAAGAGATATCTCTTAAAATGAAAGAGATATCTCTTTAAGTGTAAGAGATATCTCTAAAAGTAAAAGAGATATCTCTCTAAGTGAAAGAGATATCTCTTATTTAGAGAGATATCTCTTAGGATTAAGAGATATCTCTCATTTTAACGAGATATCTCTTTAAAATAAGAGATATCTCTTTAATTTAAAGAGATATCTTATTTTTCGAATATATAGTAAAAGGGCTTGCCATAAATCTCACCAAACAAATACTGCAACCACTGAGTCGTCGCAACCGGTCACATATTTATACATATACCGTATATATAACACAATAATTAGTATCGTGCATATCGCTCTTCACATTCGATGAATTTCATAGCTGAGAATTTTTGATATGTCAGTCTTCATATCAGGTGAAGATAATCTATAGCGAATTACAAATTTCTATATTTCACATAAATCTGTGTACTGCATATAGATTTGTCTTCGCTTGTACTAATTTCACGATTTCCCCCAAGTAAATCTATGTTCACAGGTCCCCCCCCCCCTACCTTTGACATTCATTCTAGATATATATTATGGGTACATTACCCGTATATATTCATTGGTGTTTTGATTTCACGATATATTGGACTATATACTGTAAAAAAAACAACAACAAAAAAAACAACGAAAATTGGAGTCCAAACTCATGAGCTAGACATGAAATTCAAAGTTTGAGGCATCTGGCCCTTGATAGGACTTTATGGACACAATACGTCACAGTGACGCTCGTACCATTTTAAAGAACTGGGATTTCCCGGGAAGTTTTAAAAGAAAGGTGATCCTTTAATTACATTTTGTACATAATTTCAAAGTTTGCAATGGTGCCAGTGGGAATGACAAATTCTTCGAACATAAATAAAAATCTCACGTTAGGAAGATGCATAAAGATACGATAAAATTACGGTCACTATGCACGGTGTCTGTTTTCCTTTTTCTGGGTCATTGTAAGCAGGGGAAATAACTTATATTAATTAAGAAATGGGTTTAATAAGATACTAAAACATGCACACGTGGTATATTTATTTAGGATTGGCCTTATTTTGATGTTTTAAAAAGAGTGGATGTTACTGTTCATTTGGATGAGGCATTTTTCGCGCCTAAATTTGTGTGTGTGTGTGTGTGTGTGTGTCATATCAAAAGTTCTGATGTTACGCAATTTACTCGTAAAAGAACTGGTTTAAAAAAAAAAGAGGAAAAGATTCAGCTCTGTAGGATTTAAAATTATTGATCGCTGTGTTAACAAATGACGTTTTTCCTCCAAGAACATCCCAAATAACAGGAGTCGAAGCATTCCCTTGTAAAAGCTCTAATTATCATCTCCTAGTAAAAGAAGAGTTAATTTTACGTTAATAGTATAACCTGGTAAAAGGGAAGAAAAACTTGGCAGACTTATTTCAGTAGGCCCAGTATAAAATCGATAGTACTGCACACACATCAAAAACCCTAACTTGTGCAGGAGCGTCACTTTCTCAGATAATACGTTGTTTACCTGGGCAGTCAGATGGTGGAGAGGGCGTGATGAGAGTAAACACTTGGAGGGTTCGCCTTATTTCCATTTTTGTTTTAATTGGATTTATTCATTCCAAACGGGTGAGTATTCGTGTCAGTTGCAGAATCTATTTAGAGACTGGGACCTCTCTCTCTTTATCTTTCTCTCTCTCTCTCTCGGTCAGTCAGGAGCTTGATTACATCTAATTGCGAGAATTTACAAAATTTTCAGGAGTGTTGTGGTCAGATATAAGTTTTTGTTTCCCTATGCAATAATTGTATTCTTGAAATGCATGCTAAAGACGTTTATATCGATAAGAAGTAATTAATTTAGCCTATATTACAGTTAAAATCAAAATTTAAAAACACTGGTAATTCAGTCTGTATATATTTTCTATATCACCAATGTATATTAGAAATTGGGGGGAAATCTGTCCTTTTGTACAGATCTCATACGGACATACACATGAAAATGCATGTTTTAATTTTAATAAACATATTCAAAAATTGATGCTTTTCCCCATTTTAAACCAAGTAACGACGACAAATACGGAATATGCTATTTGAAACTGAATAAATCCTATTTGTATAGAGAAATTTTAGTTTAGATAATAATTGACAATCTAAAATCTATATGCCATGATATAGCGAACCATTGAAATACGAAGGAAGTGCTTTTAAAAATCTGGCTGTGGTGGTCCTAGTATTCAGTGAAAAACACAATGAAAAATTGGTCCATATCGAAGCCATTTAGGAGGAGCATCAATATTATTTGTGAGGAACTGCGTTAATGATTCAAGTCAATTTGCTGAATGTCCTTTTATTTTCCTTTTTTCTATTATCCAATGAAATGAGACAAAGACTTCCAAAGAAAGCGAAAACAATGAAGGGGAAAATAATGGTAAATGGGCCACATCCTGCATAGTGTTGCATGACTTACTCCAACAGATGAAAGGGTCACGATGTTGTGATCAGTACAATTGAACTAATTTTAAACAAATTTAGAACTCACGTATAAGATGGTGCCAAGTACCAATGAATTTACCGACTTGCTGGAACGAAGAGAACCCCGGATGTAGCTGCAGAACTGTAGCTCTCTGAAAAAAATATTGTCCGTTACAATATTTTTCAGAGAGCTACAGTTCTGCAGCCACCCCGGATGAAGCTAGCCTACTTGGTCTACGCTGTGAATAGTTGAAATTTTTGCACATTATCATGGTTGTATCTTTACCTGAAACAAACGATAAGAAACGATGATTTATAATGTGCAAATTGATCTAGAATCAATGTTTGATATAAACTATCTAAGAGCATTGCTGTACGATACAAAGTTCTAAACTTAATTGCAATGCAAGTTTGTTTTAAAGTGACGATTAGTTTTCAATGTAATTCAATCAATTAAGATTCATTTCAAATTACGGCACTGAAATACTTAAGAATCGCGTGTCTTTTAGAACTAAGTTCCAATGGAATGATGGGATATCCATAATAGATGAAGGTCTATTAAACAGTTCTGCACGGGTAATAAAATCATTCCGAGGCCGGAAACCTCATCCCAAACTGAGCAATCAAAAAACCTGGTAAAAAAAAAATGTTGGATAATTTTAATCTCTTTTAGTGTAGCAATTCAAAAATCCTGCAAACGGACAACCGATGAAACCAGAAAACCTCTATGGTGGTAGTGATAGAGTAATCCTATTAAAGGTGTCTACCCGTACGAGCGTCAACACCGTGGTCTGAGTATCAGTCGTGTCTGTAAATACCAATAACCTAGAGTACATGGAATCTGATGGACACCAGATAAAGTTGAAACTGTCACTATGTTCAGTATTATACGAAAATTACAGATAAAGTTGAAACTGTCACTATGTTCAGTATAATACGAAAATTACAGATAAAGTTGAAACTGTCACTATGTTCAGTATTATACGAAAATTACTTTGTTTTGTTTGTTGTTTTACGCCTTCTTGAGAAATTTTCTCTCACCAACGGGAAATGCGCAGCCTGTTTCTACGTAATAGTATATCAAAATGACTTTGGGGTGTATGTTTCTACCAACTTGTCAATAAGACAATCACGGAAAATTACCTTAAAAACCTCTGCATTTTAATGGTAACACTCCCCAAGGGCGAGACGGGAATCTTCCAGGTTTTTACAAGGCTGATACCGACATCTTCTGGAATCGCATATCGATCGTACGGCTGTGATTAGATTAGGGGAATATACCCACATCTAATCATATAACTGACAAAAGCTAATAAAGTTCATCTGTTGGACAGGACTGTTGATGACATCCAAGGTCCGCCACATTTTGATGTTTATTGGAGTACGTGTTTGTTCCCTCGCGCAGTCTCCCAGGGCTAGCGCTGCCAGTACAATTCCGGGTTTTAATTTCGGAGGCTTTGGATTTTTTTTAATTTGCTACTATGAATTGTCCATTAGCTTGGCGTGGACAGGTTATCTTATGTAGCAAATTCCATCAAAACAGCTGTAAGGCATCTCAAACAAATTACGTTTCATCTGAGCCATGGGTCAATGCTTCAATATTAAGCGTTTCCTCAAGAGAGTTTTACGATGTTGACATAATAGATTTAGTTCTTCTTTTTTCTCTTGAGAACATCTGAACGAAAGTTTGCCTTTGTCGTAAGAATTTATATGTTCAAATTTATAGACCAGGAATCCGGAAAGACGTCGTCTTCATACGTTGACAGTTTTAACGTCGGTGAAACAGAACAACTTAATATACATGAGGTTCATTCTCGATCGGAGACGGAGTCTCGGGTCATGCGTAATCCCTACAAAGGGCTTTGGGCTCTTCACACCCTCAACGAAGACTAGGCTTCCTTTACCTAGGCTTTTAAAAAAGATTCACAGTATTATATTATGATAAATCCTAACCGAATCGGACAGCAGACATTGCTTATATAAATACTCTCCGTAGCCTACTTCTGTTTAGGCTTCCTCTGTCTAGATTTCCCCTGTCTACGTTTCCTCTGTCTAGCCTTCCTCTGTCCAGGCTTCCTCTGTGTAGACGTCCTCTATCTAGTCTGTCTAGGCTTCAAATCTAGGCTTCCTCTGTCTAGGCATCTTCTATCTAGGATTCCTCTGTCTGGAGTTCTTGTCTAGGTTTCCTCTGTCTAGGTTTCCTCTGTCTGGAGTTCTTGTCTAGGTTTCCTCTGTCTAGCCTTCCACTGTCTCGGGTTCCTCTGTCTAGGGTTCCTCTGTCTAGGTTTTCTCTGTGTAGGGTTCCTCTGTCTAGCCTTCCTCTGTCTGGAGTTCTTGTCTAGGTTTCCTCTGTCTAGGTTTCCGCTATCTAAGTTTCCTCTGTCTAGGTTTCTTCTGTCTTGGGTTCCTCTGTCTAGCCTTCCTCTGTCTGGAGTTCTTGTCTAGGTTTCCTCTGTCTAGGTTTCCGCTATCTAAGTTTCCTCTGTCTAGGTTTCCTCTGTCTCGGGTTCCTCTGTCTAGCCTTCCTGTCTGGAGTTCTTGTCTATGCTTCCTCTGTCTAGGCTTCTTCTGTGTAAGGTTCTTGTGTCTTAGTCATCGTATTTAGGATTTCGATACTCTAAATATAGGGTTAATGTAACCCAAGCTCAAGTGAGCGGGAATGTATATCATGATACAGTGAGGTTAATAGAAATCATAGATAAGTCAAAATACCACAATGACATGATACAACGTTTATTGTTTGTAGTTTTTACGCTCCTTCGAGAATTTACCAGCTGTAGGTGAAGTACAACTTTAGAGCTAAGCTTTGCGCTAAGTGCCGTAGCGGTGGGGGTTATTTAACGTACCAAACGCTCTAACCACTGATGTACCGCGATCGGTCATAACACAGTGATTAGTATGTTACAGTTAGGTTACTATGGGTACGGTTAGGTTACTATGGGTACGGTTAGGTTACTATGAAGACAGTTTGGTTACTATGGGTACAGTTACATGTAGGTTACTATGAGTACAGTTAGGTTACTATGGGTACGGTTAGGTTACTATGGGTACAGTTACATGTAGGTTACTATGAGTACAGTTAGGTTACTATTAGTACAGTTAGATGATTTTGATACTTTTTTCCTTTTTTGGGGGGGGGGGGGGTAGTTTTACAGTCATTTCAGGGTTTTTCACTCATATCGTGACGTCACCAGCAGTATAGGTGAAGTTCGACCAATATCTCATACTAAAGATGATCGACTCTTATAAAATATAGTGCAGGGGCGGATCCAGGAATAGCGGTTGGGGGTGCAACTTTATGAGGCAGGGGATCTTGGGACAAAACCCCCGGAAGCTCCGGGATTTTACAGATTTTATAGGGCCTGAGATATGTCTCCTATGTAGTCATTTTTAATATTTTCTGTCATTTTTGATAAGGTGAAATTAATAAAATGACGCAAATTTTAAGGGTTTTGGAAAAAAAGAAAGTTCTCCCAATAAAAGTTACTAATTAATTCCTGGATTCAGTAGATTAAAAGACTTTGTCATTTATTTCTCTGAGAGTGGAAGAAATTATTGCTTCTTTTATCGTTTACATTTTTCTGAATAAAAGACCACGATTTACTTTAAATTTGAATATTTGGGGAGGGAGGAGGGGGGGGGGGGGGCGCAGCCTAAAACCGCCACTGCAGTGTGCCTATATCAGATATAGTGTGCTCATAATACAGTTTAACATAATACAGTTAAGTTAATATAATGCATTGTGCTTACAGTAACATTATGACTTATATAATTTAATTATGACGGTATAATACATCAAGTACCCGGCGTAGGAATACCTACTTTGGGATACGGATAATTTATCGTATGAGTGATATCCACTGGATAAAGAGTTAATATATGTGATAAATGACAGATAACTTAATATAATACAGATAGATTCATAAAATACCCTTTATAATACGTTGTGTTTTATGTAATACAGTAAGATTGATTTGAATTAGGATACTGTATCATATCTAGACCCTGAAGATGAATTGAAACAAGGAAATAACTTTTCAGTGGCGGATTCAAAATTTTATGAAAAAGAGTGTCAAACATTAAAAAGGAGGGAAAGAAAAGAAAGCCCCCCCCCCCCCACCCTAAAATAATAGAATTATTGGTTAATGAAAATTAAAAGAAAACAAGGGTCAAAGGATATTCTCTGTAAAATTATGGAAAGCTCAGTTAAAAAAAGGGGATGGGTGGGTGGGCTGTCCCCCTAATCCACCTAGGTGTATGAAGCAGAATCTACTCCATGAATTGGCCTAAGTTTGTATAACATTTATTGTACTTGTACATTGTGTATAATATAAATTTATAATGCAAAAAAGAAAAAAAAAATATAGGATTTACATAGAACTTTCGAGTTTCTGTGTATGTAATGAGTACTGTTTTAATTAAAGTCTGCTTGTAATTAACTTAAAGAAAATAAAGTTGTCATAAAATAAAAAAATAAAAACATGAAATATATAAATCCCAAATATCATGCAAAAACATTTTTACAATTCCTTTGATAAACGATTTGGTTTTCTCAGCTGAAAGGATTTCTCCATAAACAATATTATGCCACGACACCAAACGACAGAGGCAATATTTCACAACAAATGCTATCTTTTTACCTTGGGCTCAGACATTGCACATAAACTTGCTGAAAAACTATAGGATCATGAACAGCCATAAATCAAACCCAGAGCCGAAGGAAAAAGAATTATCCGGACTGGTTTACAAATATCTTTTCTGAGGTATCCTTATTGATTGTCAATGCGCATTGGTAAGTCGAAACCCCCGAGCATCGAAGAATCGACAAAATAAAAAAAATATACAAGCATGAACAATTGACACATAAAACACGCTATGTAGAAAAATGACCAGGACCCAAAATGCTGCTAATTAAGGAAGCCATAGCCTCGTCACTCGTCGGTTTCTGCAGCACGTAGACTGGAGCGTTGCTTCATTAAATGGTCATTTTGATCTCTTAGGACGTAGAGTAAAACAAGACAGAAACAGACAGCGGATTCCAATTAGAAACTTGGCTTTGTTTGGGCACAGAAATCTACTAGTAAAAGCCGTGGAATATAAATATTTCATGTGATTAATTTATCAAACAAATCTAAACAAGGAGTATTAGGTATACCATGAACGACAAACTAATTATCTGAGTTGTGAATAAAAACCAAAACCACAAGAACTTGACGTTGCAAAACAATCAGGGGTTCTTTTGTTGCTTTGCTCTGCAACATCAAGAGCCTGTATTTCAAGGTAAATTTTTAAAAGTATAAAGACATTGTACATTTTGGATATATGAAAATATACTAATACATGTATTTTGTATTTGTTATCAATAGATATATGTTAATGAATACCCTCAGTTCCAAACATCAGTAGTTTTGTCCCCCACCCCCACCCCTTTTTTTAAACAAAAGATTTCAAAGATACCGGTACGTCATGTATATGTGAACCAGTAGTAAGAAAATCTCCGTGCCGTTTTCTATACAGAACTTATTCATATCTTCGCAACTGCTAGTAGTTTTAATACATGTACCAAAACAAGGCTTGATAATATTTTATTACTTCTGTCAGTTCTGGACCTGTTCTAATTGTAAGATTTCTCTGGGTGTACATTAGGTCCAAACTAAAAATCGCCAAAAGGTGTAAAACCTTTTCTACTTTAATCGTGCAACTTCTCCAAGGAATATCTTATGACAAATCCCAAATCAATTTCACCACGATTTCAAGTTTATAAGCAACATGATACTCTTCTGCACTCCCCCTGCATTACCGCAAAAACATATTCTCACACCCCCTCCCCTTCCTTGTATACACAATCTGACTGATTTCCTTAGATGTAGAACTGTTTCTCTCCTGGGGGAAACAATTGGGATTGGTCATGGTGCTACAGATTCACCCTCACCTCTAACCCCCCCCCCCCCCCCCCGAGTTACAGTTCCGCAGCTATCCCCTACACAGCTTCAATGTCTGACAAATTGTATAGTTTTTAACTCACCTGAGCTGAAAGCTCAAGTGAGCTTTTCTGATCGCCTGTTGTCCGTCCGTCTGTCTGTCTGTAATTTTTTTTTTTTTTTTTAAACATTTTCGACATCTTCTCCAGAACCACAAGGCCGATTTTAACCAAACTTGGCCAAAAGCATCCTTGGGTGAAGGGCTTTCAAGATTGTTCAAATGAAGGGTCATGCCCCCTTTAAAGGGGAGATAATCACAAAAATAGGGTGGGGTCATTTAAAAATCTTCTTATCAAGAATCACTGGGCCAGAAGAGCTGAAGCTTCATGACATAGCGCAAATTCACGTTTGTTAAAAAACATGGCCCCCGGGAGCAGGATGGGCCACAATAGGGGATCAAAGTTTTACATAACTGATAAATAGCAAAAAAATCTTTAAACATTTTCTCCTTAAGAACCATTGGGCCAAAGAAATTTACATTTGCACGAAAGCTTCCTGACATAGTGCAGATTAAAGTTTATAAAAATCATGGTCCCCGGGGGTAAGATGGGGCCACAGTAGGGGATCAAAATTTACATACAAACATATAGGGGGGAAAATCATTAAATATCTTCTGAAAAATTACTGGGCCAGAAAAGTTTACATTTGTATGAAAGCTTCCTGACATAGTCCAGATTCAACTTCATAAAAATCATGGCCCCGGGAGTAGGTTGGGGCCAGAATAGAGATCAAAGTTTTACATGCGAATATATAGGAAAAATCTTTAAATATGAGCCTAGGTGACTCAGGTGAGCAATATGGCCCATGGGCCTCCTGTTTGATAGTGAAGTATAATATATGTTTCTTTGTTTCAGTACAAGTACTGTGGGGAGGGATGCTGTCCACATGAATTCTGTGCATATCACAAAATCTGTTATCCAGTCATACACTGCGATCCCACGTGTCCAGACGGAAGCTGTCAAAATGGACTATGCTTTCCTGCAAAACCATGCAGAAGGAACTTTGAATGTGGCTTTGCTGAAACCTGTACATTCAACTACAATCTTGGATACGATACTTGTCAGTACAATCTGAATATTGGAGATACTCTATGTTATGACCGCAACGGACATGCTGTCTATAATCCGAAACCTGACGAAAGTCCATTCGTACACGACAGCTTTAACAACAAGAGGGATAACTTATGACACTAATCATCCGAATGTGCGTGACTGAAAAATATAGAAAAAGTTATTTTTTCAGCATTTGGGTCATAATCGGGGTCAAAATCATTTAAACCATTGGACTAGAATCAACATTATCCATTATTCAGCTTGAGTTGAATTTCCTATTGGTTCATTTGAACTTGTTCAAGCAATAAAAAAAGAGGATTATTTGTAAATGAATGTCTTTTATTAACATTATTTATACAAGACATTCAAAAAAGAAGCCAACCATTCTGACAGAGATCTCTTGAGATAAATACATAGTGCTCATGAGGATGGCCCACTTCACAGTAATCTTAAAGTGAGCTATCATTATAATCACTATTTACACTGTCAATGTATTATGTACAAATATTATAATTGTTGATACAGATTTATAACAATGCCTCTTGTTAAAATTATATGAATTTCTCTGTTTCAAAACAAATAAATATTTTCTTTTATATCTTTAGATTTCTCTACACATCCAACATGGTTAAACTTTATTACAAGTATAACATATATTTATCATGTATATGTATTTAGCACTTCTGCTTCGTAGCTGCTCAAATTAAAACAAAAATTTAAAATACAATATTTCAGTACAACCTCTCTCTCTCTCTCTCTCTCTCTCTCTCTCTCTCTCTCTCTCTCTCTCCCTCTCTCTCTCTGAAAATGGAATGTTTCTGATTCAAAATGAAAACAAAGATAATGAATGTGTAATAAGTTCTGGAATTGATTTTGAAATTTTGATATGTTCATTTTATCTTCCTAAGAACATTATTTCACCCTTTGCATGCTTTTAAAAAACTGACAAAGAATTGTTGTGCATGTATATATGGTTTGGGCCTTCAGCTCCCTAAAATAATTCCTGAAATTTAAGGTTTAAATCATTTTGATTCAGAGTGTGTGAACTTTTTTATATATGTTATTTGTTTTAGAGAATCATTGATGATCTTAAGATTTCCTGGATTTTAATTTTTTTGGGGGAAAAGGTGCACCTTTTCTTATTGTTTTCCTCTCTTTGTGAACAAGATTCACATGATCTTACAAACATATCTTTCAAAAATACACGTGTCTCATTAATATAATTAAAATGCTCACAACAAATTTGATTAACAAATTCACAACCATTCTTAATATATATGCTCAAAATTTTTTTAAACATGAAAAAGTACATAGAAAATGATGAACAATGGGAGCAGTGCTTGCTGTCTGAACTCGTATGTACAAAAGGAGAACATCGAATCTGCACTGTGTGGCTAAGTATAAAATGTTACACTTTTAACAAAATGGAAATTCTCACAGTAATACACAATAGTTCAAGACATTCCATGAAAAATGCGTGAATGATACCAAGTGACTAGTCCTAACAGACTATTGTTTCATGATATGAAAAATAGTGATGTATCCCGTATATCATGTCATCAAAATTTGAATTAATTATTCATATAGCACCAATGTATGAAATTTAGCACTTGCATTCTTCAGGAATTGTCTCCGATTAGGGTAACACACCATCAACAGTACCATGGAAGTGGTGTTCTCCACTGAACCATAACACTCTTACTACCCGATCAGATTTCCTTTAGGGAAGACTTGAGGACTTTTGGCAGAGGCAGACTCTCTACAGAATCATCGTAGTCTAAGTGCCTCTTGATGGTTTGCAGACATTTCTCCTGCAATGTCAGATACCTGCAGTATTGTACTCCCAATCCGAGTTCTGTCTCGGATGCTGTGGAGCTGACAATCGGATAAAGTGAACTGGAAACATTGTTGAGACCCGTGAATGCCACGCCCATGAATGCTCCATTAATGCTGAAGGCCAGAGTCCCGCAATACAAATTGAGGTGACATCCAATCACAGTTGTTTTGTCAAAGAAAGGTTCACAGTACTGGATTTTTTGGCCCCCATGCCAAGTGGTGCCTTTGTAGGACAAACCCCAGCTTTCTGTATCAAATCCTGTTTATACAAAAACATACAATTCATTACAATCCGACTTCTAAAACCACATAAAATTTTTTAAAGTACAAATACTAAGATGATCTGTCAAGCCTAAGAATTAAATACAATTTGCCTTTAGAGGAAACTCGCACAACAAATATAAATCAACGTTTCCGACCACACTGTCATCAATTTACTGATCAATAAACTAGAATCAGCTCTAAATTCACAGACCTAATTATTTCATTTCCCCCAGTATAATCCTTAAAAAGGGGGATGCAAAGAATAGACTTATATTCTAGATACCAGATATATGATGATAGACTCACCGATGAGGTCTACATATTCAAAATTGCTGCGATGTAGTATTGCGTTTTCTGTTCCGACACCAACCATCACAGAGGTGCCAGATGGGGGCTCCAGGAACACTATCTCCCAGTAGTGCTCCCCCTCTGTGAACCCCTTTGTGCCTCGTACACCTAAAATTGGGAATGAAGGATTCTGTTATGCAATGACACAAGACTTTTTCAAATCAGTTGATAGTTATTCATATAAAATGTCAGAAGTTAAACTGCAATAGACTCAATCATAAAAGAAAAGGCTTTCTAAGTTTGTAAAATACTCTATTATAACACTTGTATACATACATGTATTATACAGTATTGTAATTGATTGCCAATGATTACAAATGTTAACATTTTATAATAACAAAATTCTGCCAAAAGAATTGTTTGCACTAATTTCTAATAATCTTATTTGGATCAGAGAGAAAAAAACCCCACAATTTTTCTACAGATTTCATATTTCCATGGATGTAGTATTCATCCATGCATTTTATGCTTCATGCTAGCTGAAATAATGTGGCCCTCTCCGGTTTTTTTTTTTTTTGGAGAGGCTCCCAAAATGTCGGAATAAAAAATAGGAGAGGGCTACATCATTGCAGATAGCTTCACGCTTGAAATTCCAAGACTGGACAAAACAACTCGGTGCTGCATTAATTTACATTGCTGTTTATGTCTTCTGCAGGATATATATAATTTACATAAAATGATAAATATTCTAATTTTGTGTCTACCAGCAGTTCCTGTGCTTTCATAAATTGGGTCAATATAAAAGTAGGCGCTGTGTTTGTCCTTGGAAAGTAAAACTTCAGGAGATTTGGAAATGTGATCCCAAACCCAAGATTCCTGTTGAAATCCACTATGCATACTATTTCTGCAATCCAAAAAAAAAAATAAAATAAATACATATGAAGATAGTACTATGACAAAGTATCAACAATGAGTTGCATTCTGCATTTGAAATAAATGAGAAATTATTTCATCTCTGAATTACCCCCCCCCCCCCTCTCAATAAATACTGGATCAGGATATACAACTTGCTTGTGCACAATACACAACACATTGCATCAAGATTTTAAGATATATACACAATTAAGTTAAACCTGAAATTTTAATTTAAAAAATCATTTTTAATCAACATGGTCAAAGATCTATGATATTATTTTGCCATAATAACAGCTGAGACCTGTATTCCTTTGTTATACAAGTCTCTGCTGGTGCATGACATAAATTGCATACTAACCATTGTTACATACTGAATTGACTCACACAGAACCATTGCTTGGTGGCACTCAGACCAACACTGCTAGACCTTGAGTGTAATTGAGTGAGCTGTAAACCACCCACACAGGGGCTTGTAACATTTAAAATTACAGGGATATGTTCCATTTTCAGTTGAGAGTAAATAGCATGGAAATTCAAGTGTAATGTGTGGTATGTGTAGTGTCTTGAGGGTTCTCAACCAACAGAATAAATTTTGAGTTCTCAATTGTTATTACAAATGCACACAAGACTGAAATAAGTTGGATAAAACTGCATGCAAATACTTAACAGTTCAAAATCTGATACAATGAAAAGAATGACATACATGTTACATGAATTGCATTTCAACTCGTGGAGCATGATTTACAGGTAGACAACAACACCTTTAGAGAGAGACACAGAGAATACTTCAACAGTCAAGACATAGTAATCCAATATCTCTTGGTTCCAAATCCATATGTCATTCACCCCAGAAATAGTACACGCTAAATAACAGAGTCATAGGCCACAGTGCTCACCTGAGTTCATTTGCCCAGAGATAAAAAAATCTTTAAGTTTGGGACACCAGAGGAATATACTGGCTTCTATTTTGGCCACACTCTTATTCCATGCAGGGTCATATAATGTAGCAGTTGTGGTTCCAGAGGAGTCACAGATGTGAAAAGTTCATGACAAGGATGACAGGCAATTAACATGATTAACAGATAAATTTGGACAAGAAATTAAACCCCCATACATCACTGAATTCAATCAAATGCCCAGATGAATTAAAATAAATTTTAGTGATCAGACAGGTTAGGTTGCTGGTGGCCAAATATTTCAGTTGGTAGAGCACCTGACTAGAGATTCAGGGATTCAGGGGGCCTGGGTATGAATCCCAGTCTAGTTCGGTGCACTTTCTCCCTTCATAATCTAATATTCTTCCATCCTCTCACCATAATTTCATTTAAAAAATAATTGGTCATTTAAGTATCTAAGCAACAGTGAACCCTAAAACCAGATTACAAAAAATATATACAATCCCCGATGACGTCTACCTGACAAGATAATGTATTATAAATGATAACGTAACTGGGTCAATGACCTAATTGCAGGTATTTTGGACTAAAATCTGTAAGATCTAAAGGCCTAATACATAAAAGAGTCTTTTATTATCATGTAACGCATTTTTAAAAGCTCATAGTCATGAACATGCTCATAATTACTGCAAATGGTGGATTATCTATCCACTGTCATGCATTACATCAAGTACAGTGCATTTGAACATTCATGAATTTCATATTACTACCTGTATAGATTCATAATATTCTAGAAAAAAGTTGAAATGTATGGATTCCAGTAACACATTTTATTTTTTCTATGTATATCAAAACATAGTTAATACTTACATGTCTTCCTTTTCGTCGACAGTCTAGAATTAGACTGATGTTTACGAACGTCAATGATAAGTAGCGTGCGCAGTTGTTTACCTCCAGATCTAGTGTCCTTGACACGGTGCACGAGGGATATTGACACGTTTCCTCGAACTGCATATACTTCTTGTAGATTTAAAGTATGGACTGAAGACGAACAACTAAAAAAGTTCAAGATATTGCTGTCTTTAATGTCAATTCATGGTATTCATCCTTCGATAATTTGATAAACATGCAAGTTGCACACAAAAGTTTCTTATTCAGGCTACTGTTTGAAGCGTTTCATTGGATACGCGAGACACACCCCCTTTAGTCATGCGCAGAAAACAGATGTAAATGACAACTTCCGGTGTTTATCGCTGAAATTTATTACTCTGAGTCTGAGTGCTCTTACTTTTTCGCATATGCTGTTTTAGGACAGAAAATGTACTATGATGGAAGTCAAGAGTTTGAGCTGGAGGAAGATAAATTGTATGTTTTATTTTTTTTTTAACGTTAGACCTACTCTGTATCGGCCTGACAGCTGTTTGAAAACACAAAATTTTATTTGCACAACTTTATCGTACACTATCTTATGTATCACAATATTATAATGCATACGTCCAGCCTTAACCAGATTCTGTAACACTTTTCTCATCTTCATGCACCTCTTTTTATTCTTGAATTTGAGAGAAACCGTAGTCACGTGATCAAATATCGCCTGCACGAAAATTAGTCGAGTGTGGCACGTGTCCATATCGGCAGATGTGTCATTGTGTGTACACATTGTGTATTGAAGACCAGATTTTACTATGACGTGGCATGTTGCATACTTCGCCTATTGTATTCTGTCAAAAATTGATTATTTTTTAGGTCACTTAAGATATTCTTGAAACTTTTGTTAAGAAGTTTGCACTGTGAAGTTATGAACTTCATGGAAAGTTAATTAGGTCTGGGATCTGCAGATGACCTAGGCTAGTGTGAAATGGATGAGTACATTCACGAATATGAATATTCTTTGGTTCCCACTTTTGATGTTGATGAGTATGATCCTGAGGAAGATGGATACTTTGAGTTCTTGCCTGAGGATAAGATGTAGAGTAAAAAAATTTAATTGGTTTGAATTTATTAATTGTTTTAAAAAAAGTGTTTAAATGTTGCTGTTGAAGCTTTTGTGTTGATTTGCATATGTGTTTTGAAGTTCTATATTTTTAATTTTTCAAAAATAAGTACTAGGCTACTACTTTGCAGGTACTATAGGGTTTGAATAATTTACTCATAAATATATGTTGTAGTAGGGACCTAACTCCTCCTGTACAGTTTTCTAACATGTACCACAACATGTAGTGTTCATGCAGTGTTCATGCACCACAACATACAGTATACATGATGACACCATTTACTGCAACATGTATTTTGGTTTGACTGTGAAAATAGTCAAAATACACAATCATGAGCATATGAAAATGAAATTTTCCATTATTTCATGGTTGTATGATTCCATGTTATGGACTCTTGACTTTTAATGTAATCAAAATTTCTCAGTATTTTCACCTTCTCGCTTGTTTTTATGCATTGTTAATTGCCACTAGGTGGTGTTGAATGCATACAAATGAGCTCCAAGTTAACAGTAACAGACTGAAGGTCTGAAAGCTAAAAATTGATTTAAAAAGAAAGTATGCATACATATATATGTAGTATTGGTAATGATTATTGTGATATTTATAATTAGCAGATGCATTAATATGACCATAACTTGCATCATGTATAGGGGAATGACAGTGACCTCTGGGGTGGTGACCCTGCAGAAGGACTCCCAGAATTTGATAGGGATCAGTATTGGAGGAGGGGCACCCCTTTGTCCATGTTTATATGTAGTACAGATCTTTGACAACACACCTGCTGCTAAGGATGGGACCCTGGCTTCTGGAGATGAAATTGTAGCAGTCAATAGTGAAACAGCCAAAGGTCGGACCAAAGTGGAGGTGGCCAAAATGATTCAGTCCATTAAGGCAAGTTGTAGATTTAATCGTTTCTTCAGAAACAAACATGAAACTGAAGTGGACAGGATTACTCAGTTGATGAAATAAAAATGCTATTACTTGCAAAATAAAATGAAATTTGAGGCTTTAAAATTTTTAGAAGGACATTTGAATTACTGGGAAAAAAATCCCAATCAGATTAAGATCAGATCTTTGCCACCACTATAGTAGATATTGAGTTTCATTTTAATCAGATTTGTAAAAATCAGGGTTTTTTTCAAGGGTAGCTTATTATCAAGAGTGACCCGTTTTCATGATTTTAGGGAGAAAACGTACTATTTTGACAACCATCCTCCCATATTTCCTTGTACTTCCCTTTGTTATGCTTTGATTTTTGTTTTTGACAACAGGGTGAGGTATCCATCACTTACAATAAGCTCCATGCTGATCCAAAACAAGGCAAATCTTTGGATATTGGTAAGAATGTGTTTTTTGTTGAAAATCCACTAATTGCCAGTTTATTAATAATGACATGAAGATTGTTTGAACTTAATGAATGATACATGTATTAGTATTGAAGAAAGTGAAACACAGAGTTGTGGAGAATATGAGCTCCAATACCGCAGATGCACTAGGACTCAGCAGGGCTATTCTGTGCAATGGTAAGTTTCTCTTTCTATATTTTAATACTCGGTTATTAAAAACTGAGATATCTGTATCAGTACACTGAATATGCAATGGTGTATCAGTATGTTTCTCTGGGATTCTGTATACAGTATATTGGTCATCTGATGCTAAAGATAAAAGGAAAATCCAGCATTGAAATAATATTATTTTAAGTGTCTCACTGCACAGAAAGTTTTTTTTCTTCAAATTATTGATTCAATATTTAGCAAGTCCATGTTGCTTCATCTTGATGTATACTGTTTAGGTAATTTATATTTTGGGGCTGTAAGAACAATGGGGTCTTTGTATTCGCTGATTAAAAATTACTCTCTTCCTTTCATTTTTTACATATCCCCGGTGATACAAATGACTTACTTGACATTTATTCCATGTTATATTTTGTGAAATTGAAATGTTGGTGCTTTTATTGAGAAATATGATACATGTACATGGAAAAGGTTTATTACTGATAAAATGTGGTAATTGTAAATATTATATTATGTAGATGAAGCTAGAGTGTATTTGGTGTACTATATGTCATTAATTTTGATGTAGTTTGGAAAAAAGGGAGTTGTTATTCGATCTAACAGACTTGTTCTAATAGACCAGTTGAAATTAAATGATTTGCTTTATATTTTTTAAACCAGATGGTTTAGTAAAGAAACTGGAGGAACTGGAAAAAGTTGCGGATACATACAAGGGGTTGATAGACCACACCAGAACGCTTCTCAAATCCACCTTCGAACTGTCTCAATCACATAAAGGTAGAGTGATACTTCATTCTCAGCCAAATGATCTTGTAAGATCAACGGAAAGTTATTGAATTTCCTGTTCCTTTGAGAATATATCGCTTCCAATTACATCATTGGTTAATGTTCAGTATGGATTTGCAAACTGTATGTTGTTGTAGATTAGAGTTCTGAATTTTTTAGCATTTGGGGAGGTGTTTGGGTCCATTGGTGTGAGGGAGCCCCAGCCAGCAGCCAGTGAGGCCTTCACGAAGTTTGGAGAGGCACACAGAAATATGGAGAGATTTGCAATAAGAATGCTAAAAACAGTTAAACCCGTAAGTTCTTAAAAAAACCAGAATTGTATGCAATTTAAACCATATATATATTGCAAACCATAAACTCAAGCCAACTTGATGTTTGGGGTTGGATACTTGGATTTGACACTGGGATATAGTGTAGGGACATTAACTAAGACTCTTTCTTGTAGTGGTACATTTTTTGATGTTCTTGTGTTGTGGGCAAGATAAAAATTTAACATTTTTCTATAAAGTGTGTAGTCAGATTACTTTCTTACTACAATGATGAAAGAGTTGTCGCCCTTTAATTGTGTTTTCCATATTTTTTTCCAGATGATAACAGATCTCAACACCTACCTGAACAAAGCGGTGCCTGACACAAGACTTACTATTAAGAAATATCTAGATGTCAAGTTTGAATATTTGGTAAGATCTTCTTGTTGATTTTTTATGCTCCCTGAAAATTTTTGAGGGAGCATATTGTCACCGCCATGTCTGTCCATTTGTCTGTCCGAGCTCATATTTCCTAAACCTTTCATCAGAAATTTATTTGATTGATCTCAAATGTTGTTTGAGACAAGAACTTTTAGGCTAAGGTCTTTCAAGGTCATTTTGGGAAGGTCAAGATCACTCAGATTATATGAAAATTCCTTATTTCAACAGTTTTTGATATTAAAGTTCCCATTTTCTAAACCTTTCATCAGAAATTAATCGCAATTATTCCTTGAGACAGGGACTTTGGGACCAAGGTCATTTTGGAAAGGTCAAGGTCACTCAGAACATATACCTTATATAAGTAAAAAATTCCTGATTTCAACAGTTTTTGAACAGGTATTGAGCAGATATCACACAAGTAAGTGGTAGGCAATGGTCTCCAAGACAAAAGTCACTCAGGTCATTTTGTAATGCTCAAGGTCACTCAGAACATATACCTTATGTTATATGAAATAAAATTAATTTCAACAATATTTCAATAGTTATTGATCTCAAGGTCATTTTGGAAATGTTTAAGTCATTCAGAACATATACCTTTTATGAGGAAAAAGTGCCTTATTTCAACTGTTTTTAGCTCACCTGAACCAAAGGTTCAAATGAGCTTTTCTGATCAAAATTTGTCCGTTGTCTGTCGTCGTCGTTTCGTTGTAAACTTTTCACAATTTTATCTTCTTCTTCAGAACTACTGGGCCAATTTCAACCAAACTTGGCCAAAAGCATCCTTGAGTGAAGGGCTTTCAAGTTTGTTCAAATGAAGGGCCATGTCCCTTTCAAAGGGGAGATGATCACAAAAATGCAAAAATAGGGTGGGGTCATTTAAAAATCTTCTTCTCAAGAACCACTGGGCCAGAAGAGCTGAAATTTACGTGACAGCTTTCTGACATATTACAGATTCAAGTTTGTTCAAATCATGGCCCCCGAGGTTAGGATGGGGCCACAAGGGGGATCAAAGTTTTACATACAAATATATAGGGAAAAACTTTAAAAATCTTCTTCTCAAGAATCACTAAGCCAGAAAAGCTGAGATTTACATGAAAGCTTCCTGACATAATGCAGATTCAAGTTTGTTCAAATCATGGGCCCCGGGGGTTGGATGGGGCCACAATAGGGGATCAAAGTTTTACATACAAATATATAGGAAATATCTTCTTCTCAAGAACCACTGAACCAGAAAAGTTGATTTTTACATGAAAACTTTCTGACATAGTGCAGATTCAAGTTTGTTCAAATCATGGCCCCCCGGGGGTAGGATGGGGCCACAAGTGGGGGGGGGGGGGTAAAAGTTTTACATAAAAATATAGGAAAAATCTTTAAAAATCTTCTTCTCAAGAACCATTGGGCCAAAGAAGTTGACATTTACATGAAAGCTTTCTGATGTAGTGTAGATTTCAAGTTTGCAAAAATTGTGGCTTCTAGGGGTAATTGGGGCCATAATAGGGACTAAGGTTTTACATGCAAATATATATGGAAAGTCTTCAGATATGGGCCAAGGTGACTCAGGTGAGCGATGTGGCCCATGGGCCTCTTGTTAAACAGGTATTGATCATATTTAACACAAATAAGTAATAGAAAAATGGCTTATATATGAAACCCCCCCAGCATATTTCAACAATTATTAATCATTGTGCAAGTCATTCCTCATATGTTATCATATACATCATTGGTTAGATGTATTTCGGGGGGCATCCATCAGTGTGATATTCTTGTTTTAGCTATGGACTTTGCATAAATTGACAATGTGACTGTTTTTTTGTTCTTTTTGCAAATGATAGGTAAGGTTTTATTTTTAAATTAATAAAGATATTAATTAACTAATAATGTTTTTAAACATATTTATTTGATACATAGACACACAAGATATATGATGGGATGAACAAAATTGCATACAATTGTTCTTAGTTTGGCTCTTAGCAAATGGTAGAAATCCTGGTACCTGCATGTTGTACTTGTATCTATAGACATGTTTTCTATTTCCTGTTAGGCTTACTGTCTGAAAGTGAAGGAGATGGATGATGAAGAGTACAGCTATGCTGCCTTACAGGAACCTCTGTACCGCGTGGAGACAGGAAATTACGAGTACAGGTGTGTAATATCAGGTGTTCACTGTACTGTGTGCAGACAGGAAATTACGAGTACAGGTGTGTAATATTAGGTGTTCACTGTACTGTGTGGAGACAGGAAATTACGAGTACAGGTGTGTAATATTAGGTGTTCACTGTACTGTGTGGAGACAGGAAATTACGAGTACAGGTGTGTAATATCAGGTGTTCACTATACCTTGTGGAGACGGGAAATTATGAGCACTGAGAAATTCGGTGTACAGAGTTCTACAGGATATTGGGCAATATACTGGTATTACATGATACTGACATACTTGTTTGTATGATCAATATAAGGAATCGGGGTTTGGATCATATAAATGTGGTTATAAATACATGTCCAGTTACAAAAGAAGAATGTTATTTCATGATTGTAACATACTGTAAAAGTAGAATTTTTAGCGAGAATTCAATTTTGGCATTATAAGTGACAGTGTTGAGATTGTGAAAATTAAATATTGATAATATTTATTCCAAATCATAGGTAATAGCTATCTTTCATACATATTGATGTATCTTTTACAACACACCTATAAATCAGGTGTTCACAGGTACTCTGTGACTGGGAAGTATAAGAATAACCAATCCATGTATGATTATTGCTGAATAAGTTTTCGATTATGGATTGTTCACTTTTATTGCAGACTAGTGTTGAGGTGTAGGCAAGATGCTCGAGTCCGATTTGCTAAGATGAGATCAGATGTGTTGGTGAAGATTGAATTGCTGGATCAGAAACACGGTAAACGGAAAAAAAATGTACCGGGATGCTTACGTTTTAAAATACTGTTGTTTGCTAGGCATAATCCAGTTATACATTTTCTGCAATGTAGGCTTTGTGTACTTTAAAAAAAGGGGGGTGGGTGGGGGGAGAGAAAAACTTCAGTACCTGTACATAAGTGCAAAGTTCATGTTTCCAAAAAATGGGATGACAAATTGTGATGTAATTTTTGGCTTAATATACACCCACCAACATTCAACAAAATAAGATAAACCAAGTTTATTTGCACTTCAATGGCCTAGAGATGCTAATATAGCCAGGTTTTTTTTTGTGAAGTGGGGAAATATCCTTCAAATATATATGGTATATGTTTTGCAGAAGTTGTTTAAAGGTACAAAAGTGGAAACGATTTAAAAAAAACCATACAGCTCAAAGATGTTTCTGTAACTTTTGTGTTAGGATTAAATTCAAAACCATCAAAATTAATGCAATCTTCAAATAACTTCTCTACTCCTGGACATCAAGCAGTCAAACTGTTTGCATGATTATGATAAGCAATGAGCCTTCTACCAAATTATGAATTCATGACCCCTAGGTTTAGGGTTCAGGTCCAGAAAAACTTCTTTACTTCTGAACATCATGGAGGCAAAATGTTTGCATGGTTCAGATTATGATAAGCATTGAGTCGTCTACTAAGATTGTGAAATTTACAACTTGGGTTCAGTTTCTATCATCATTATGTGAGCAAGCAAGCATGGAATTTTCTACTGAATATTACTAAATTAGGAGTTTTTGGGCTCTATGGTAAATTACCTAATGTGTTAGAATGTTTTTGTATTAATGATTTTTAAAATTTCATGCTCTCAAGTCATGAGCTTTGGTAAATGTGATGCATGGTACTCGGGTGACCGTTAAGGCCCATGGGCCTCTTGTTTTGTTTAGAAGTTCAGAGTACCCTCCTCTATAAACATATCTTAAATACTTGTTGGATAACCATATAACGTATCCTTTCAAATTATGTAAAAGAAATAATCCATGGCCTAGTGTCATCACAGGCCGATTACATGAAGTGCTTTCCGAAAGTTGTGGTGATTTTGTGCATTACATATATTTTAAAAATTATGAAATTGTAATTCCATGCATTACATTCACCCCAAATTCGATGTGCATGCATTTTTGACTCCAAAGAAAGTCACCTGTATAACATTTTCTACTTTTCAGTACAAGACATTGTGTTTCAATTACAAAGATTTGTGTCTGCCATGGCTAGATACCACAATGACTGTCACACAGTGATGAAGGAAGCTGTAGTGTTTCCTATAGAGGTGGATCTCTCTCGAGGGACCTTCACTTACGACACTGGTAGCCAGTTCAATGATGGTGAGGATGAGGAAGAGGAGGAGGATGAAGAAGAGGCAACAGAAGGATTAAATGAAGCTCAGACAGGGGACCTCATTAGCACAGACTGAAGAAAAACGGATATTCTTTAGATATTCAATTGGCTTGGAATACAGGGATTTGAAAGCTATTTAACAATAGTCCAGCGTCATCTCAGAAAGCTTCTCAACACTAGTCCAGCATCTGCTCGCATGAAATGAAAAGGATGTGATGTTTACAACTTTAGTCAAGTATGTTTACAATTTCAGCAACAGTGTTGTGCAGCTTTTGTTTTGAAATCGTTTAGATTTGTTCATGATATATAGAGGAAACCGATTTGCTTATGCAGAGTTTTGACATCAGTTTTATACATTTTCATAGGACAGGCAAGTGATGATAAACTGTTTTATGTTCAATGTGCATTTGTAAAAAGAGGCTGGTTGATACAAACTCGACACATTTAGTAGTGTTAAATCTAGGATCTACAGAGAGCACACATATCATGTTCAAAAGGGCACTTTTCGTCACGGCAAGACAATTTTGGGCACTTTCATTATATCATACTATGATAGTAATAGAATGATCATTTAGCCTCCTTCAAAGTTTTAATATACCTGCTGCCTTGATTTTAAACTTTCCCTTCAACCTTGTGAAATAAAGAACAATTGTTTTTATTAACAAATATTTTAAAAAGATTTATAGAAAAAAAAGGGCATGGTGCAATTAAGAAGGGCATGTCGCCAGCCAAAAAGGGCATGGCACCAGCCAAAAAGGGCATGGCACGGCACCATGCTAGTTTGTTTTAGATTTAACACTGCATTCTATGTATAGCACATCTCGAGTACATTACTGTACATGTAAATCCAATCATTCCAAAGGCATTCCATTTTATGTGACCGTTTTCTTAGACTATTCTCTATACTGCATTTAGAATGAAGTCAGATATATTTACTGTACTTTTTTGTTTTTGTAGATGTTTATTCTTGGACACTTTGTTGTGAATCTCTGTTTTGTTTGAATGAAATCCAATTTTTCTATTAGATATTCCAAACACCAGAAATGGTACAAATTTTGTTATAAATTATGTTATTTAATTTGTTGTGCAATAAAATAATTTATAAATGAATGAAGACTGTACAGTGTCCTTTTTGAAATGGAGAATTCAGTTTTTGCATGTCAAATTGTCCGTGTCAGCATTTTCTGCCATATTCTTTATCTAGTAAATGAAATCAATGCCCTAGTCTCCCAAACGACAAAGGGCAAGCAATTGCTGTCCTACGACTAAGGACTTGTTTTAGGTCAAGGTCATTAGTAGATTTCAAATATTTGAGTTTGGTAATCAATTTCACAAGATGTAAAGATGACCTCTATTTTCTTTTACCAAATTAAAAATTTCTCACATTTTAAAGAATTGGTTTCTCTCTCTCTAAATGACATCACTGTTTGGGAGCTTTCCTAGTCCCCTTGTGATGGTATCTGAAGGAGGTACTCTACATTGTCATAATGGCTGACTTCCTTTTAAAACATTGATGAAAATATAAATATCAGCAACATTTGCCTATTCATTTAAAAAATCATCGACTAGCCGAATGGCTTAGTAGGTTAGCATGATGACTGCTGAACTATAGATTGCACTTTTGAGTCCAGCAGGGGTTTTAAATTTTTTTTTCAGATTGCTTTCTACTAAAACTGCATTTTTTGAGTAAACTAATTATAAAAGTTTTTAATTTCAAAATATTGTTGTACATATCCTCCACTTTTCATCCAAATCAAATTTCTCAGGTAGCATACCTCCTTAATATTTATTTAAACCGTAATTATAAACTGGGACTTTATCTCATTAACATTAAAACATACACTTTTGCATTGTTTTTAATCGAGTTTGAAAGTTGGTTTCCACCACTCAGATCAACACAATACACGGGTCCAAACATCCGCGGTCTGGCCACATAAACATGGGGTGTCAGTTCCTCTGTAGATTGAAAAATTCTCGAGAGGGATGTTGAACAATATACAATTAATCAATCCTCTGTAGATACAGGCATTTGCAACAAAGCAACACGAGATGCTCATTGTTCACATGAAAATTGTTGTGACCAGAGGGAGCGTCACATCCCCGACAATTATTTGTGTACAAGGAAAAAATGCAACAGACCAGACCAGAATTGGAACCAGGGCCCCTTGAATCTCCAGTCAGGTGCTCTACCAACTGAACTATCCGACGGCTGGTGATCGAACCCGTCCGACTGACACATTCCTCCCTCCTTAAATGTCTTCACACCTTGAAGACATCAACACAGGGTCTTTATTCCCTGGCAGGCATCTTCATCCGACAGTTTCAGTGGCTGGTCTATGGCACCAAATATAACAGGAAGGGAGACAATGCAACATACCAGACTGAGATTGGAATCCTGCCCCCTGATCTAGTTAGGTGCTCGAACAACTGAACCATCTGGCCACTGGTAATCGAACCTGTCTGACCACCACATTTGCAAGTTCCAAGGTGACATGACATTTTGTAAAATTAATGAACTGGGTAGATTTTCATTTTCTTACACATTTTTATTTGTGACATGAGCATTTATCCTATTTAGCTCACCTGAGCCGAAGGCTTGAGTGAACTTTTCCAATGAAAAATTTGTCCAGCATCAGTTGTCGGCTTTAACTTTACACATCATCTCAGAACTGCGGGCCCAATTTCAAACTTAGCACAAATCATCCTTAGATGAAAGGGGATTCAAGTATCTTCAAATGAAGGGCCATGCCCCCTCAAAGGGGAGATAATCAAGAAAATGCATAAGTTGGGTGGGGTCATTTCCAAATCTACTGGGCCAGAAAAGTTGAAATATACATGAAAGCTTCCATATATTTAGTATATTTAAGTTTGTTCAAATTGTGGTCCCCTGGGATAGAGTAGGGCCACAAAAGGGGATCAAAGTGTTTTATTATTCTTTTAAAATCTTCTCATGAACCACTGGGCCAGAAAAGTGTAAATTTACATGAAACCTTCCTTACAGACTCGATTCAAGTTTGTTTAAATCATGGTCCACGGGGGAAGGGTGGGGCCTTGATAGGGGGTGAAAGTTCTACACTCTACTGTACAGGCAAATTGTTTTAAAAATCTTCTCAAGAACCATTGCACCAGAAAAGTGGAAATTTATAAGAGCCTATTCAAATCATAGTTTCAAGGAGTAGGGTGGGGCCACAAAAGGGGATCGAAGATTTAAATGGCAATATACAGGAAATTAAACAATTGTGTCTTCGAGGACGAAGGCATTTAAGGAGAGAGGAATGTAGCAGTCAGCCGAGTTCAATCGCCAGTAGCCAGATAGTTCAGTTGGTAGAGCACCTGACTGGAGATTCAGGGGGCCCAAGTTTGAATCCCTGTGTGGTTCGTTGCATGTTCTCCCTTCCTGTTATATTTGGTGCCGTAGATCAGCCCCTGGAACTGACTGATGAAAATATTATGATCCTGGGTTGATTTCTTCAGGTGTGAAGACATTAAAGGAGGGAGGAATGTGCATGAGAGTCAGTTGGGTTTGATCGCTGGTGGCCAGATAGCCCAGTTGGTAGAGCACCTGACTGGAGATTCAGGGAACCCATTTTCGAATTCCGTTGTGGTCCATTGCATTTTCTCCCTTCCTGTTACACATATTTCGTATTCCTAGTGACAAGATCTTTTCTTAGATACCAAAGTTTAACCTTTGTGACCTTGGAGTTTGACCCACTTGATAAAAAAAGACTTAACCTATTCAATATTTCCTGAACTATTCAGGATAAGGCTTTCGTAATTCGACTAAAGATTCCTTATGATAAGGCCTTACATTTTATACACGAGCTTTGGAGTTTGATTTAAATTTCAAAAACTTTATCACAATCTAGCAAGTGATAGGCCTCTCACAGATGTATTCCTTGTGACAAAACCTTTTTTCGTATCAGTTTCTAATATTGTGAAATTGACCAATTTTTGAGAAAACCTAATATATTAAGTATCTCCCTAAACTCTTTAAAGTAAGGCTGTCATACATGTATGTTGTAAATAAATTCTTTATGGGAAGATCTTTCATGTGATACCAAGGTATTTGACCTTAACTTACTTTTAAAAAACCCTGACCTGTTGAATGCCTCCAATTTAAGGTAGAATTTCATCTTTTAGATTTCTTATTGAAAGTCCTCAATTCATTTCATACCATGATCTGTGACCTTTGAGTTTGCCCTACTTTTAAGAAAATGTAACCTATTCAATATCTCCTGAACTATTTAAGGAAAGGTTTTTATATTGTATACAAGTGTAGCGGACAGTATAAGAGGGAACTTATACTAGAGAGCTAGCTTTTCTAGTGATGCGGTAGAGTGTCTCTCTTCATCACGCAATTTAAACAACAGTGAGCGTGATCAGCACTTGGCTGGGTGACCGCTACATGTTACAAATTGGTGTCAGCGTAGTGACTCTGGTGTTTGCAGGGAGGCCTGCTTCAGGTAGTCTCTTCAGAGCTCTGGGTACGGATGTGGTTTCGTCCGGGGACGAAGGGTGGTTGTCGTTGGTAACAGTGGATGCCATGATAAAAAAAATCCTCCACAGAGGTAGGGTAGGTAATAACGGACTCATAACCGTGGCTAGCGATGACATACCATATTATTCTAATGTATGAGCTACAGACGTGGTAGAAAAATGCAAAATTTGTACCATACATACATGTAGCTCATACAGGTTGTCTTGACCTCCCAAGTTTATTCATTAATCAAATCAATATTTTCGTGTGGTTTACCACCATGTAATGCATGAAATTGTTACAGCTTGTGTGAATGATGTAAAATCTGCATATTTTGAATTATGCCAAAGTTACTTAAAAGTTAGTTTTTGACTGCAACAAAATGAGAACTTCTCCACTAATTATTTGAGGAGAGAATTCCCTATTTGTAAAGAGACAAACAAAACAAAAGATAGTTACTACAATTTTATAGAAATATATGAAAAAATTATCACAAAACATAAATACATATATAATTGATATATATCTGTGGTGCAATGTATTTTTATCAATCTTAAGAAAATACGCTTGCCCTAACAGATTAATTCCTGGATCATCCTTACTGGGGCATATTTGAAAGATTGTGTAGACAGAGGTCAGAAAGTCGTATCATCTTTGACATACATTGTATATGTATTTATGTCTCGCCATAATACAAAATACAAGCCACACTAATTTACTTTGATTTTGATCATAATTTAATTTAATCATGGAGCATAAAAAAGAAAGCAATTTTAGCAAAAGAATTCTTTTTTTTACATGTATCTTTTGTCCTTGACCCTATAACTGACCTTGGATAGGGTGTTATGTTATATAACACCAAAAAGTCCCAATGAAACTTAAGAATAAAGATATTTCAACATATCAGAGATATGACCTAGACAAGAAGTATTATCCTCTTTCTCCAAGTGACCTTGATATTGTTTTAATAAATTAATGGGACACAATCATAAGTTCTGAGAAACCTCTGCATCATGTGCGACTGTCTACGAGATCTTCATATTCTGCGGTATAGGTGCTACACATTTCCCCAACATTTACTTTGCCTATATGACCTTCAACTAAGGTCAGGACTTACTACGATGTCATACGTTGAGATACAAGCATTTTATTTTTCTATGCTACCTATGAAGATAATCCTGTCATCATATACCTCATCAAAACTAACAAATCTGAATAAACCGAGTACAGCATGGGTTTACATACACGTAAGGTACAATATTTCTACAAAAATAAACAGCACCAGAGAAAATTTACAGACAAAAATATCTACATGTAGGCAGACTAGATCTGTGTGCAAGTCTCATGTTGAAGGATGGTGCCAGAAAAATGTATTTCATGATAAAGGAAACCTGAGAAACATGAAATTTTGAAAATACTGCATCCATTATGGCGAAACATTATGTATGTAAACTGCATGAGGCACATTGAGTATTCAGTTGCATAATGAACGAGGAAAGTGTAGTGGATATTATACATGTATGGGGATAAATAAATTTCTATATTTACATCTCACAAACAATACATGTACAACAATGTTGGCATACATTCCTTAGATTTTGTAGTAAAGTTTTTAAGGTTGTAAAATTAGTGCTTTTATCGAGAAATAAAATCTATCAAAGCAGCATAGCTTAATTCATTACTCCAAGATAAAGCAATTTGGTACATGTAAACATTTGTGCATGGCACTTCCCATTTAACTCTGTTAACAATTAAGGAATTAATAATGCCATTAACATCATACACCATGAAAGGTTGTGCATGCATCAAAATCTTGCACGGCCAACAATAACAACAAATTTATGAATTGTGAAATAAGAATTTTAAGCATTGTCAGCAAACTCCAGCATTTTCAAGATGGTCGCCACTTCTCTGAAGGACTCTGAATCTCTGCCAAGCTCATCATGACAGCAGTTCACGGTGTGAACAGTCACCTTTCCATTCGAGAACTGAAAATTTATCAAATCAATGAAAGTGGTAAAAAGTTTGACATAATAGCTTTGGGAATAGTCTAAATTAGAAACTTTTTGAATAGTTTTGTATGAACATGAATGTTTCTGATTTTAACTGCAGCTGTCGCTTTTCTCCAAGTTATTTTGAACATATGTTAAAAGTTCAACCTATTTCTTAGCGTTGTTTTCTACAGCAATGTTCCAGGCAGAACCTACATTGTACCATTAAATGGAAATGGACCTGTTCTAAAGACTAATAACCTTATAAATTACCCATAAAATGTCTTGTATCAATGGAAGGATAGAGACTATTAGAGGATCAGACAGTTACTAATTATGGACTACAGAAGTGTAACAGAACACTGACTATGAAGTACACCCTCTCCAACTTTAAACAAAAGAATCTCACCTCACTCCATTTGTAGTCATTACTTTTCTGACAAAATTCAAACTCCGATTTTTGTGGTCGAATAAGAATGACATCCGAGTCTATGGTGGGGCTCTGGTTCTGGATGGAATTCAGGGCCCTTTTGTGGTAGTTCTGCAGCATGTAAAGCACATCTGGAGCACTGCAAGCCACACCTTCATCCATTACACCATAGACAGTCTGTTTCAATTTCTCATCCAATGAATTCTCCATTTGGTATGCCTGTCCAAAATTTAAAGAAAGTGATATTTCCAAGTTCATTCTTCTATTGGTCTTTCTTTCAAATAGCAAGCAGAGCAAGTAGCCTAAAGAACCACAGCTCAACCACTCTTGTATTGAGCTCTACAGATTAGGATAGAGAAAATTCAAGTCTACACATATGTCCACTGAACTTTCAGCATCTAAAAAACAAAACCCCCACAATCCTAATGACCATTCTCTTTGATCTCGCAAAGCCATATCTCAATGATTTAAGATTATGACTTTACATAGATGCTTAGGTTTTGTGAATGGTCCCCTACACAATGCAATGCACTGAAGCCATGTTGGATGCACAGAGAGAGGGAAGGGACGGTGAGTAACCCCCCAATCCACCCCACCCCTGAGTTTCGTAAAAATTGAATATATTTGCTTATTCTTATGAGAATTTTAGTTTTAAAATACTAACTAAGTGTTATTCTTGAGAACAGAATGGGAAAACTTGCACGAGGTGAACCCCCGTCTGGTAAAAAAATGTGTGGTCTCTCTAATGTATACACACCTGCGCTCACTCTAACGGTATAGCACAGTCAACATACTATAAACATACTGCTAGGATATCTCAACAATTCAAAATTTACATCAAGAAAATATCTGTATCAGCTGAACAATGCATATTTTCTAAATATAATTCCTCAACTGTAAGAAGCATAATTTGTATTCTGTGTTTAACCTACATATGTATCAACTCCAATGTGTTGATGGAAGCTCTTTAGAATGACATCATCACACACACTTGTGTCCAGCCCTCTCAGCTCCCTCAGTGTTTGTCCTCCCAGACTGGTCAGAATCTCTGGACTACTGTCTACGGCCACTACCTTACAGACGGAGGATTTCCAATACGTCTCGACGTTCTGTACAATGTGTAAAGCCAGGAGAGAACCAAAGGACAAACCAAGTAGATAGCACCCCTTCTCCAGCAGAGGGGCCAATTTCTGCAAGATGCATCAGTCATTTCACATACAGGACCACTTCTATATTATGTATCAGCGACTTGTTGACTTTATACATTGTTTTGTTTACCTTGGTGTAGAATCCGGCCATGGCTCTGATGGAAACCAGAGGTGTTGTAGGGATACACTGCACTCCATACAGTGGGTTGTCTAAAAACTGTCCGAGTAGTTTCCAGGATCCAAAAGAACCTTTCAAAGACAAGAAATAAACAAGATGTGTTTGTGAAACACAAATGCCCCCGATAATGGCCAATTCCGAAGATGGCCAAGGTCACAAGGGCAAATATCTTGGTACCAGTAGAAAGATCTTGTCAAAAGAAATGCTCATGTACAATATGAAAGCTCTAATATTTACCATTTAGAAGTTATGACCAATGTAAAAAAATAAATAAAAGTAGGTAAAATGTCAAGGTCAAAAGGTTCAATACCAACGGAAAGGTCTTGTAACAAGGAATACTCATGTGAAATATCAAAGCTCTATCTCTTATTGTTCAAAAGTTATTAGCAAGGTTAAAGTTTTCAAAAAGTAGGTCAAACTCCAAGGTCAAGGTCACGGGGTCAAAAATGTTGGTACCCGCGGAAAGGTCTTGTCACAAGGAATACTCATGTGAAATATCAAAGCTCTATCTCTTAATGTTCAAAAGTTATTAGCAAGGTTAAAGTTTCAGACAGAATGACAGAATTGCAGAATGACAGACAGGACAAAAACAATATGCCCCCCGATCTTCGATCTCAGGGGCATAAAAAGTATTAAAATGAATTCCTATCATGAACATTTCGAAAAACAAAATATTTGACAGTAATCACATTTTGGTAGCTGTATTATATTGCTGCTACTGAACTTACCATCCAAATCATGTAGAATGATCACGGGACTTTTATCCTGTTGCCCTGAAGAGAGTTGAACTAAGCAATCTTGAGGAACAGTGAACCAGCTTGTTTTTTCTGCCTCTGCCTGCATATTGGCATTATCATCCTTCACTTCATCAATGTTGGTATCAGTTGAGGTTTTTCTTTCACTCCTCTCCTCTGACATATCTCTGATTTTCTGGACAGTGAGTTTCATGAGATCTGAGAGGGACAGATCAATGTTGAACTGACTCTTCATGATTTGCTGGATTTCTATTTCCAGTAATGAATCCGTACATAGCTCTAGAAGGGTGGATTCAGGTCTTAAAGCAGCAGAGTCTTGCAGACCTTGAAGTAAAGGAATCTGTGTTTAAATTGCAACATAAACATTTATTTACCATGATTTCTGACATTCCCTAGAATGAACATACAAAATCCCCATTCAATTGTCTTCTGGAAAATAACTGTTTCTTGTTTATGTCAAATATTATTCTCCAACAAAGGCAAAATCCTGTAATGTTTGATATATGACCTCAACCTGTAAAGCTTTGACCTTATTGATCTTGTAGTGAATTAAGACATATTAAAGTGTTTATTTTGTATTGTTCAGAAAGTTTTCTTCAGATATTTTACCCAGAACTTTCACTATGTGCTCCATCAATGTCTGCTGCTTTTCAAGTGTTCCTGTCGTCATGGATGCCGAGGCTGAAACAAAACTGGACACAACTGGTTTAGACTGGCAGAGGAACTGGTCGAGGGAATCCAGACATGATGACATTCTCTGTGGTAAGGTCCTGCCGACTGCTGTCACCTTGTCCCCAAATTTCTTTACTGCCACACCCACGTCTCCTATCATTCCCCACTGAATGGCTAGAGCTGAAAGGGGTTCATGAAATATCCTTAAACACACTGCATATATTCACAATTTTGTCAAACTAGGTAAATATATCCAAAATGCATACAAAGGTTTTATTCACAGCATGCTTGCTCCTCCTTGAAAACCATTTTGCATAACTTTCCTTCTCTTCCTTGGAGCTTCATCTCTAAAGACTCCCAACCAGAGCAGGGTTCAGAGCTTAATTTTCTGCCTTATATACACCCCTCTAGTAAACATTATTGATATGGTTTTTTTTTCCAGAGTGCATCTGTAGCAAAACTTACCTGGGAATCCAGCTGCCTGTCTCTGTTCACAAATTCTTTCCATTAAGGAGTTAGCATAACCATAGTTGGTTTGTCCAGCATTCCCTCTGCCACTGGCCACTGAGGAGAAAACAGTAAACCACTCCAGGTCTCTACACAGGGTTCTACTCCAATTGTCCAGATGGACAATGCCTACCACTTTAGGGCCAAGGACCTCTTTGAAAGTTTCATTTGATTGGTTTTTAAGCATCCCATCCTGCAGAACCTAAACGAATAATTCAAAACAGAAGATTTGTGATACACAATATCAATATACTTCAAAGGAATGAAGAATTTACACGGTAGTCAGTACACACATGTAAAACTTTCTATTGGCCAGCCTACAACAGACACAAGACAATGAACCTTGAAAGAGAATTATTGCCAAAACATTAACTAACCATTGCAAGGTGGAAAATTCCTCCAACAGGACCTTGTTCAATTGCTTCTTCCATGAGACGTCGACAGCCTCCCTCTGAGGTGATGTCCTCTGTTGACAAACACACCTTAATCTTTTGCTCTCGTAGGAATTTAACTTTCCTTGCCTGGTACCCATTCTTGATTCCAGATCTGGATGAAAGAACCAGTTTCCTGGCTCCCTTGTCTACAAGCCAGGTGGCCAGTTCCAAACCGAATCCACCCAGTCCTCCTGTGATGATGTAAACTTTGTCCGGATTGCACTTGGATGTGATTTTTACTGTTTTGGCTATAGGGGCAGTTTGATTGACAACCTGGTCTTCTTCATTACGAATCTTATTAGAAAAGTTATCAAGAATTTCTCAATTAAAGAAAGGTACTCTTTAAGTTCATGACATCTTTTGGTATCAAATAAGAAATACTATTTGAAATACAATAGATCATTGCACTAAATTTTCTAAATGCAGTGTTATATACTATTTGACTGAAATGGAACTTGATTTCACAAGGGAACTAATCTGTAAACTAGCTACCTTGATGACAATTTTGGAGTGGTGTCCTTTCATTAACACCAGGTCTTCCAGAGCTCTTTGTATGTCGTTACACTGGAAGCAGTGGTTAGGGATGGGTCTGTAAGCTCCAGTCTGTATCCCACTAGACAACTCTTCCCATATCACATCAAAGTCCCCCTGCTTTATGTCTGCCAAATTCCACTTCTGGTGCTCCATGTAAGTACTAATTCTGATCAAGTCTGCATGAAAATCACTTATTTAAATAGTGCAGTGGTCTTGTGACCAAGGTTGTATAGAATAACAAGAGGCTCATGGGCACTAACAGTCACCTGAGAATCACATATTTCTAACTTTTTTATCATTGACCTTGATCTTGCTGAATTGAACATGGTTTAGTGTCCAAATGCACTGTCTTGCCAAATTGAGCAACCATAATGCCAAAATAAGCTTCTAATATGTCTCTTCCATTCAAAGTCATGACCTAGAATAGATATTCCTAACAGTTTTATTAGTTACCATGACCTTGTGTAACTTTACTCCAAGGTCATGACATTGTTTACTTACAAACCCTGAAGTATGCTCATACACCTCCAACATGTTCATTTCATGCAAACACTTCAGCATTTTGTGCAAATTATTCAGAATTCTGTGCAAACTGTTTTGCATTACATGCAAACCATTCCAGGATTGTTTTCGGTCTGTACAAGCAACCTTTGCACTAGTGATCCACTTCTAATATCCTACAGTTGCAAAGTTATGACCAAGAGAAATGTTAAAATTTATCCATGTCCTTCACCTTGGCCAAATGACACTGGTCCATTCATGATACATGGTGTGGTCTTTGTACCAAGTAAAGTCTACAGTTATGACCCTGACAACTTCCTGTTGGTTTACATGAAACTTCACCCAAATATCATTGATTTAGGACCAGGAATCATTGTACCAGGGTAAGCTTATTAGAAATCTTTGTGCCAAATATTACCTTTTAATGCCTCTCCATTGCAAGTCATAGAATGATAAACATTTTGATAATTTTTTTTTTCCAATGTCCTTGACCTCAGCTAAACAAATATGGTTCAGCCACCACACATTATAGTTATAAGCTATCTTTGTGTCAAGTATGATCTTGTAATGTCTTTCCATTGCTTAGTTATGGCCTGTAACAACATATCTAACATTTTTGCCAATTATCTTGAGAAGCTTGGCTAAATTACCCTGACCCTGGTACATGACATATTATCTGGTCACAGCCAATTATGTGCCAAGCATTAACTTCTAAAGTCTCTCCTTTACAAAGTACTGAAATATTTCTCTCATGACCTCAACCTTGGTTCAGGGTCATGAAACATGGTCTGATCATACATAGTCTGTGTGCTCTGTACAAGCTTCTGATATCTCTTATAAATTTACAGCCCACTGACGTTGTCTGTATAACAAAAGGACAGAAGACATATTGATTTTATTAGACAATGTTCAAACTCTGTTGTGGCATCTAGCTTGTTTAGGAGTAAAGATTATTTTCAAAATGTAATGCATTTTCACTAAATGAGCCTTGTGACAGCCCTTTGAACCAAGGGTCATGAATTTCATAATTCTAGTAGAAGCTAGCTCCATGTCCATCATAACTATGCACCCATTTAATGTGCTAGATGTGCAGGAGTAGACTCTCAGAGATTCAAGGTAATTTCACTATATACATGTAATCCACATAGACAAAACTCTTGGACTTGAACCCTGTCCCATGAGCCACGACTTTCACACTGTTGGTGGTGGTCTTTTTACACATCAAGACTATGCACAATTTCTCTGCTACATGCTTTAAACTGTGTTTTAATATTAGTGTTGTTCCTGCCCTGCATCGTAAATGGAGCACAAACTCCTACCCCATAGATGCTACATGCCAAATTTGGTTCAATAGTATCTGAACAAATTACAAATGTTAAAATGTTCCGGGCACAACAAAGAACAAAACACAACAGGTCACATAACAATACTAGAGTAATCTAAAAACAGGCTATCCAAGTGACTAAGGTGACCTAAAAACAGGATATCCAAGTGACTAAGGTGACCTAAAAATGTACAAGAACATTATATTTGAAGAAATCAGTCTGATTTATCTATTAAAGGAATAAATAGCTTTGACCTCTTACTTTTCTGGAACTTGTTTTGAGTGAAATCTATCACTTTTCCACCAGGAGACAAAACACCACTGTCAAATATTGAAGAGTTGACCATTGTTGTCTTCACTACAAGATCAACACCTGGACAACAATTAAAAATCCTTATGTCAAACTTTTATTTCATATACACAAAATCTATCAAATAAACAATAAACAACAAGAGATGTTTGTAAAGCAAATATGCCCCCCATGGAGCAAAATTAAAAAAGGTTATACACAGTATGCATCATTTAATTGATAGTAGTATCATCAATTCAAGATATTGAGCAGACAATATCTTCCTATGTCCAGAGTGGATTGACCATGTGACCTAAAAATCAATAGGGGTCATCTACTCCTTATGTTGTACCAGTGTACCAAGTTTGGTGTCAATCAAGCAAATAATTCTTACAATATAGAAGACAATATATTGCTATGTCCAGTTTAACCCTTGACCTTTGACCATGTGACCTAAAAATCAATAGGAGACATCTACACCTTAGGATGTACCAGTGTACCAAGTTTGATGTCTGTCAAGCAAAGGATTCTCAAGATATTGAGTGGACAGGATATTCCTATGTCCAGAGTAAATCGACCCTCGACCTGAAAAACAAGAGGCCCGTGGGCCACATCGCTCACCTGAGTCACCTTGGTCCCTTATTATCAGAAGATTTTCCATATCTATTTGCATGTAAAACCGTAGTCCCTATTATGGCCCCAAACCTTCCCCTGGAGGCCATGGTTTTTGCAAACTTGAATCTACACTATGTCAGAAAGCTTTCATGTAAATGTGAACTTCTTTGGCCTAATGGTTCTTGAGAAGAAGATTTTTAAAAATTTTCCCTATATATTTGTATGTAAAACTTTGATGCCCCCCTTGAGGCCCCATCCAATCCCCGGGGTCCATGATTTTAACAAACTTGAATCTGCACTATATCAACAACAACAAAAAACAACGAAAAAAAAAACAACAAAAAAAACACTTTGACCCCTATTGTGGCCCCATCCGATCCCCGGGGGCCATGATTTTGACAATTTAGAATCTGTACTATATCAGGAAGCTTTCATATAAATCTCAGCTTTTCTGGCATAGTGGTTCTTGGGAAAAAGATTTTTAAAGATTTTTCCTATATATTTGTATGTAAAACTTTGATCCCCTATTGTGGCCCCATCCGACCCCCGGGGGCCATGATCTTAACAATTTATAATCTGCACTATATCAGGAAGCTTTCATATAAATCTCAGCTTTTCTGGCTCAGTGGTTCTTGGGAAGAAGATTTTTAAAGATTTTTCCTATATATTTTTATGTAAAACTTTGACCCCCTATTGTGGCCCCATCCGACCCCCGGGGGCCGTGATTTTAACAATTTAGAATCTGCATTATATAAGGAAGCTTTCATATAAATCTCAGCTTTTCTGGCTCAGTGGTTCTTGAGAAGAAGATTTTTAAAGATTTTCCCTATATATTTGTATGTAAAACTTTGATCCCCTATTGTGGCCCCATCCGACCCCCGGGGGCCATGATTTTAACAATTTAGAATCTGCATTATATAAGGAAGCTTTCATATAAATCTCAGCTTTTCTGGCTCAGTGGTTCTTGAGAAGAAGATTTTTAAAGATTTTCCCTATATATTTGTATGTAAAACTTTGATCCCCTATTGTGGCCCCATCCGACCCCCGGGGGCCATGATTTTAACAATTTAGAATCTGCATTATATAAGGAAGCTTTCATATAAATCTCAGCTTTCCTGGCTCAGTGGTTCTTGAGAAGAAGATTTTTAAAGATTTTTCCTATATATTTGTATGTAAAACTTTGATCCCTTATTGTGGCCCCATCTGACCCCCGGGGGCCATGATTTTAACAATTTAGAATCTACATTATATAAGGAAGCTTTCATATAAATTTCATCTTTTCTGGCCCAGTGGTTCTTGAGAAGAAGATTTTTTAATGACCCTACCCTATTTTTACCTTTTCTTGATTATCTCCCCTTGGAAGGTGGCCTGGCCCTTTATTTTAACAATTTAGAATTCCATTTACCTAAGGATGGTTTGTGCCAACTTTGGTTGAAATTGGCCCAGTGGTTGTTGAGAAGAAGTTGAAAATGTGAAAAGTTTACAGACGGACGGACGGATGCCGGAATACGGGTGATCAGAAAAGCTCACTTGAGCTTTCAGCTCAGGTGAGCTAACAATAGGGGTCCTCTTCAACTCATAACCAACCTACATATGAAATATCAATACAATCAAGTGAATGGTTCTCAGGATATTGAGCGGACAACATGTGGTCTACCGACCGACATACAGGTGCAAAGCAACATGCCCCTCTTCTTTGAAGGGGGGCGCGGGGGCATTAAAAACACATACCAAAATTATTGTACATGGAATTACTTAAGCAGAATTCAAATTTTAGCAGCTTTAGCAGAGAAACAATAGAACTAATTTATAGTTGTGCTAAAAATATGAAATTTCTGTCCCTCCATTCTCATACAGGGAAGCACTAATTAAATCATAATTATGTCAAATAGCGCATCAGCTCCTACTGTGTTAAGTACACATAGAATAATCTGCCGTCATTCAGGACATTTCATTGCAATAATCTGCCATCATTCAGGACATTTCATTGCAATCTGCAACTCTTCATCAATTTCAGGTATGAGAGTCTTTCATATACTTTCAAGATATAGACAACAAATCCATATTATGGACACATTGTTTCACCATTTGAACAACAAATCTACACAATACATATATTTTTTTCGCACTTAAAATGGAAATTCACAAATGCTTCTTCCACAGGAAAGACAGCTTGCTACACAGATGTTATACAGAAGCTTAATTTATAACACCAAGTTACCTTGACCACCGGTCAGTCTTAAGGCCTCAAACTTAGCCATGGAATTGTCCTCAACCACAAGTACTTGATTAGGATTCAGCTTCTCAAACCAGGACTGCAGGTAATTTTTCTTCACGGTTGAAGGGACAGTTACAAACACATCGCATTTCAAATTGATGGCCACCGATACAGCAGCGATACCAATGTCTGTGTGTCCATCGTAAATCAGCACTGAAGATCCTATGCAGACATTCTCTTCAACAACCAAAGCTTTGATAGCTATCCCATATGCCCGGAGAACACAGGAGGCCTCTCGTAAGGACCAATCCTCTGGTACATCAACCAAGAACCTTTTTTCTACAACTGCTGTTGTTGCTACAGCCTAGAAACAAGAGGTACTGTGAGCAATGCTCACTAAGAATACCCCCCGCTTACCCCAATCTCCCAAAGGGTGTTGGTAATAAGTATAAACTACCTCTTTTCTGAGTGTAAAAAACAAATGGCATGACAAACCTAACCATATTGCTACTTCAATGTCCAGTGCGCGTGACCTTTGACCTTTTGACCCCAAAATCGATAGGGAACATCTTCATCCCATGGGTAGTCCATATGTATGATATGGTGACTGCAGGTGGAAAGGATAATGCTTTAGAGCCCGGAAACCATATTGCTACTTCGATGTTCAGTGCGCTTGACCTTTGACCTTTTGACCCCAAAATCGATAGGGAACATCTTCATCCCATGGGTAGTCCATATGTATGATATGGTGACTGTAGGTGGAAAGGATAACGCTTTAGAGCCCGGAAACCATATTGCTTCTTCGATGTCCAGTGCGCTTGACCTTTGACCTTTTGACCCCAAAATCGATAGGGAACATCTTCATCCCATGGGTAGTCCATATGTATGATATGGTGACGGTAGGTGGAAAGGATAATGCTTTAGAGTCCGGAAACCATTGCGTCTACAGACGGACGGACAACCCGATTCCAGTATACCCCCCCCACAACTTGTTGCGGGGGGTATAACAAGAAACCTGACATCCAGACTTCAATAAAATAACGTAAAATTTTTTGTGGTCGTCCATTTTTTACAGACTTTTGCAGATAGAAAAAATCTGCAAAAGTTACAACCACAACATACACATGGAGAGAGAGAAAGATATATATATATATATATCTGCGTGTGTGTGTGTGTGTGTGTGTGTGTGTGTGTGTGTAGGTATAATGCAACAGCAGAAATTGAAAATGCAGAACATAATTTGTTACCTTTTAGGAATCAACTCACAAAAATTTCCAACCACAGATAATAGATTTTAATTATATACAGTACTGTAAATTCCTAAATATACGCAAGGAATTTATTATCGCGTAATTCCGTGAGAAACATAACTCACGAAAAAATATTTCTCGCTTTTATTTTTATATTGCCAAAATACATGCAAAAACACTTGATAAAGAGAACACTTGCGAATTTATTTTCTCGCAATTTGACGGCCATGAGTCATTCCACCATATTAAGAACTCGAGTAAAATATTAGGAATCTACAGTATACAAAATCACTGTCTCGCAATTTATAGTCTGGACAACAAGCTATGAGTGTTTTTGTCAAGATTGACAACTTTCACTTCAGCTTAATTACCGGATAATGTAGCCCCATGACCCTTCGTCCAGCACTGGTGATCCCCGAGAACTCGTTACCCAATCCAAGCTCCCTTTGATCTCTGTTTAGGTCCTGTGTGTTCAGTGCAGCATAAAGCACATGACACAACTCCTCATTCTCCTTCACAGTCTGTTCTGGTAATTCTCTCCACACATAACCATCACCGGAGTGGGTCAGATAACTCTTCTCACTTTTTCTGAACATTTGCTTTTCACTTGTAACTGTAATAATTTAATCAAAATCAGCCCAGTGAGTACATTCCCAGGAATTTAATTTTTTTTAAAAAATACACATTTTATAATAAATCTACTTTACTTGGAATATGTCTGTAAGAACCCCAATGCCCGCCTTTAAAGATGTTCATTACCAAGTCTTTTCTTTTAAACTCATCTGGGACTTCAGTGAGAGTTGTACTGTGGTCCATATTGTATATACACCTAAACATACAACAGAAAAATCGCAGCTGATTGTTGTAACCCCTGGGTACTCCCAATTTCCTCCCATGCCAATATCTGAGCAGATGAGACACTCACGTAAGTTATAGAACTTTGTTTCTTACTCGTCTTAATTAACGACAAATGAAGAATAAACATTCAAACAATACGTCAAGTAAGTTTACCTCACTCTCTCCCCTCCAAGTTCTCTCCTCAGACAATGCACCATTCCAATGATGCCCGAAGGTTCCGGTGAATTAGTTGTCAGCCATACTTTATGTGTAGTGGACTCCTCCTGAACAGCGGCTATCTCGTCCTTCAGTCTATTCAGCCACGAATTGTGCGAGCCATCGAGAGACAAGACTCTACCGTCCACATCATTGCTCGTCTTTCTGAGCAAGAAAGTAGTGATTAACAGACCATCACTTTTCTTTGCTACAAGACAAAATCCAGTTCTTACAAACAACTCCTTCCACTCGGTTTCAGTCTTGTAGTGTGATCCTTCTGCAGCCTGTCTTAATCTAGAATTAATGACATCCAAAGTATTGGGCAAGATTTCATTGTGGGTAATTTCGGTAACCAGCAGAAAGCCATTGTCTTTGATAACTTGTTGAATATTTTGTACAACTTTCTCCACATTGTTTTGTTCTCGGAAAACATCACTGGCGATCACCAAATCATATTCCTGCTCTCCCTGAAACTTCTCCTGAATATCCCACACAATGGAGTCAGTCCCTACTTTGGGCGGTTCAGACTCCACCTCATTTCCCCCCGAAACACATGCCACTGTATAGCTGTACTGAACGCCGGGAGAAACCTTCAGAAAATTTACAACCGGTGTTTTATGTCCAGCTCCGGCAATCTGCACCTCAAGCACCTTTAAAGGATTAGCTGAGTTTTCAATGACCACATCAAGGCACGTTTTCAAAGACCTTGCTTGTAAGTGATTTGACAAAAGCCTGTCATGCAATAAATCTTTTTTAAATGCTGTGAGAACATTCCGAACATTTGTCATGAATTTTTCATTTAACTCCACAGAATTCACCTTCAGTAATGTCTGTAGCAAAGAACAATTCTCGTCATCACTGAAATCTTTTAAATCCTTTCCTTGCTTCCCATCATCAACAGAATCTTCCTTGCTGGATGACAGTAACGGATCCCTCCATTTCACTATCCCCATATCCTGCAACTTTTTGTGCACTTGTTTGACTTGGTCTACACAAACCTGACAGTACTTCTGCAGACTCACTGAGGCTAAGGGTTCTGACCCTTCCTCATCATAAGGCACAAACACATATTCCTCCAAAATGGGGGTTTCATAGACCCTCCTTGCAGGTGCCCTTTTGAGGACAAGTCCCTGCATCTCGACTCCCCCTGAGATTGTTGTGTCAGCAAATCTGTTCACAGTCGCCAATACACCTACAAAATTTCATTTCGTTTCAGACAGTTTGTGCAATAGATTCATGTTTCAAGATATTACCTTCAATTATACAAAGAGCTTTACAAGGTGGGGCATTTCCCCATGCAGAATCAAATTAAATGCACAAAAATCAATATATGCACCCAGGGGTGCATGAGCCGAGTTGCATGGGATACATTGTAAAGTCAGAAATTATGTGGCATAGTTATAATTGTGAATATTCGGATTTAAACTTTTAGAGTTATCATGCATATCCAGATATTTCTAAAATTTTCAATCTTTTTTCAGAACTGTGACCTTGACCTTTTTTCTCCAAAATCAATTGGGGGTCTTCCTAACCTGCTATCCAACAATATAACCAAGTTTCATTTGATTCAGTTTTAAACTTTTCGATTTACTGTCCAGAAACCATATTTGTCTGAAGTTTTCATTCTATTTTCAGTCACTGTGACCTTGACGTTTGACCTATTTTCTCCAAAATCAATAGGGGTCTTCCTTACCTGGTACATAACAATATCTTTAAGTATCATTTGATTCGGATTTAAACTTTCTGAGTTATCATCCGGAAACCAAATATTTCGGAAATTTTCATTCTATTTTCGATCACTGTTCTTTGACCATTTTTCTCCAAAATTAATAAGGGTCTTCCTTACCTGGTACCCAACAATATATCAAAGTTTCATTTGATTAGATTGAAAACTTTTTGAGTTATCATCCGGAAACCAATTGTTGACGCCCAACTGCCTGCATCACCAAACCAATAGCCGAGTTCAACTTCGTTGCAACTCGGCTAAAAATTTGGCATGTAGAGTGTCTATAAGATCAGGGTTACACAAACACACGAACTGTAGCATTGCTATATCCTCTCTCACAATGAATTGTAATAAAAAAAATTTGATCAATTATCCTTTTGAAATTTTTTCACATTGACCTTATAATAACAGTTTTTATTATACCCATCGATGTATCATTTGTTGATACTGTGGATTTCACAGCGTGTGATCCGGTTTTCCGGATCACCACACTGTGGTTTTCTGATTCCATATCAGTATCCTCTGAAACTGATGCCGTCACAATGCATCAACGCAACGTTATTTGTGGAAAATATTGACCGCGTCACAAACGAAACTGCGTACACAAAACATAATTTCATGGTATGTCTGTGTTTTTGATAGTTTGGATTACATTTATTATCTTAGAAATGTGGATTTAAAATGCAGAAGGGGGTATATTATAAATTTATCATTACTACAGTAACTTGATCCGAAGAGTTGGATCATGTCTCGTTAACAGGTGCGGATCATCAGATCAAACTCGACGCTTCGCGTCTCGTGTGATCTGATGATCCGTGCCTGTCAACTCGACATGATCCGACTCTTCAGATCAAGTTACTGTAGTAATATATTTATTTCTTTTGAATAATTAGCTTCCCCAAAATATTGCAAGAAAACTGGAAAATTCTTCAAATCAGTAGAGTACTGGTATATTGATATTTATGGTATATTAATATATATATATATATATATATACCACTTTTGTTGTCAGTAATTGGCAAGACTTTATTCTTATGTAGTGCTGGGTTGATAGAAAGATACTTTATCTCAATGGGGAAAACCAAGTGTTTTGGAGGTTGACTCAAATGATTCATCTGCATGATGTTATCCAGGAAAGTCACCCAGTTGTTCTCCCACAAAAGATAGCCCTCATCACCTGCAACAATGGAAATTCAGACCTCAAAATTATCCCAAATTATTTCCTTTCCATCATGAAATGTCTGATCACAATAAATTCTTGTTAGATCTCCTTCCAAACAAAAATAAATCAGAGCATCAAAGTGTGTACATGAAGTTAACATATTCCTATAGAAACAAGATAAATTTGTGAAATACTAATGTTTCTGACTATAGTCAAATCCTCTTGTGGTAAAGGACCTCCCCACTTTAGCTGTGACATATGGCCCCCAATGATTTAGTAAAACATCAAAGTATGAATTATGCAATTTACAATGTCCCAAGATGTTCATTAATGCCTTAACTTAAAGGTTTTGCATTTTATTTTACTGAAAAGTTTGTTAACATTAAGAGCTATGGTGCCTTTTGAAATCGGGTTTGTCTGTTTTTGTTAAATTTCTATTGATATTCATTGAATGACCAGTTTTTAAAACCTTTGTTTATATCAAGCACAAGGTTGTCCAGATTTCTCTTTTCTATTATAAGTTTTTTTGTAATAAAAAAAAAATATATCCAAAAGGCAAGACTGGACAATCTTGCACCAGTGATGAAATTCATAAAACTAGATACCATAAATACCATTTCTTTCTACCTCATGTACCTGTATTGACCTCATGTAGCAATTAATTTTGTAGTTTTTGGGCTAAGGGTGACCATTTAAAACTTTTCTACCCTTATCTTCCAATATCCCTGGGGAAAAGGACTAGTAACTTAAAATACTTACTGGAGATGCATCAGTGTTCAATATTTACCAAAAAGTATAATAAATAAATAATTTTTTCTTTGAAAAGAGGGGTAGTAAAAAGGAACAACAAGCTACAGCTAAAGTGGGGAGGTCCTTTGATTAACATGTATCATGAACTTGACACGGGACTTTCGCTTGAACAAATATAAAGTATTCATCAAGTATAATTCAAAAGTTTTCAGCAATGTTTAAGTTGAGAGATACATAGACAAAAAAAAAAAACAACCCAAAATAATATGAAAATTGAATCCTGGGACCATGAAAATAAACATAAAACACTTTCAATTACCACTCTCTGTGGCTTTGAGAATTCCACGGAATTTGGGACCATATTTGTATCCCCTTAGCCTGAACTCCCTATAAACCTCCTCCAATGTCATTGCTAGTTCAGCACGTTGTGGTTTAGGTGATAGTATGTATTCCATTTCATCACCGAGTGTTCTGAGAGGCCTGTGAGGGGAAAACACCTCTCCACTGGCCACCAAGGTCTCCCCTTCACAAACCTCAAACTCCCCTGTAGCAGGCACAATGGAGACAGTAAATCTAATCACACCTATCAGGAAAAATGCAATGTTGGATGATTATATTTTGGATTTCAAATTCCAATTCATTTAGTTGGTATTCAGAATTTTTTTTTGTTTTAGAAATATGAACTTTCTTGAGAAACTTTTATCAATACCTGTGGAAGGAAGAACTGTGGACCTGTGTATGGTAACATTGTTAAACACCACAGACATTCTATCATGCAGCAGTCCCATCGACTTGGCTAGTATCCTCCAACCCAGCTCGAGGTATCCTGCTGCCGGAAACAGAGTCCTGCCATCAATACAGTGATCCAACAGAAAGTGGTCCTTACCCTCAGGTGAGACATCAATTTCAAACAGAGCCTCCGTCTGCTGGCCTGACTGGCCACTGAGAAATTCCTCTAGCTGGGGAATCTGCCAAGAGGCAGTGTGATCCCACCTTATGT